>NC_057797.1:621479741-621779741 GCF_018294505.1 Triticum aestivum
CCTGTTATTAAGTAATTAGTAAGAAAATTAATATAAAAACATATTGTACGGGCATCGAACCTGCGACCTTACGCTTGGGAAATACTTGCGCTCACCATTCCACCTAATATGTTTTCAAGGTACTGTCAGCCCCTCAACCTTAATGTATTTGAACCGAAAACTCATGTATACATAAATGGGTTGCAGCCTGTGGCCCATTTTCCGTACATTGTTTTTTTAATGTAAAAAGTATGTCAATAATAATCATAATAATAAAAGCTAGATTTGAATATACATGTGTTACTAATAATTACTTTATGCTACACAAATATCCCTTTGCATACAAAATAAAGATATAGAGGTATGTAATAAAATATCTTACTTAAAAATGTTCCTGTAATTTTTAGAAACATTAACTTATTATTCCAAAAATACTATTTTAAAAATAATCCATTAGTGTTTAATTGTTTTCATATATATTAACATTTAAAATACATTTTATGAATAATAATTATTTTCTAAATAATAAGTTAATATTTCTAAATATTACAGGAATATTTTTTTAATAATTTATTTTATTTTATACGGTATACCTCTATATATTTACCTTGTGTGCACATGGATATTTGTGTGGCGTGAGGTACTTTCTTATAACACATGAATATTTGAATCTTACTTTTATTATTATGACTATTATTTACGTACCTTTTACATTAAAAAAAACGTGTGCAATATGGGCCACTGGCTGCAGTCCATTTCAGGACACAGGAGTTTCTGGCACAATATATTTGCTGTCTAAGGGTCCGAATTTAACATGAAACTTGGTCGGTGTGGTGGCTAGCGCGATCGGTGTACAAGCTTCGTGCTTCCTGTTTCGATTCCTGTCACGCGCATTTTGCATTTCATTTTTTGCTAAGGTACTGACAGGCGGGTCCACTAGTCATAGAGACGTTTACTATTCAAGTAATTATGTTTGGTAGTTATAAGTGGACCCACGCCATGTCTGTGCCACATCAACCATATATGGTGCCACCTGGACACACTTTACGTCTACGGGTGATGATTACCACCGTATTTGCACATTCGTGTCAAGTTTTAGAATCAATTCGACGTATTTTTCAAGTTCAGGCATTAAACTGAACATTCACGACAAGTTGAAGCACCACGGGTGTATTTACCTCATTTGCTTTGTTTTGTGGATTTATAGGGCATCTCCAACGTCATCTCTAAAACGGCATAGTATTTGTCCGACACCAATGCTTGGCTAGACTCCTGCCCGCATTTTTTAAGCCAGATAGATAAATATCATGCAAACACGACAAAATACATGCAACCGGACATAAAGTTTGATATAATTTAGATAAACTGAATGATACTTCGGCCGTTAAAAAAAACTAATTTGTAGCTGATGTCACCTCGTATGCCTAATCGGGATGGCAGCCGCACCTACGTCGTCGGCGGCGGAGTGGTCCTTCCGGCAACAGAAGGGCACCGGGCGGGACAACCCTCTGCCCGGCCGCCGTCTGGCACTCGCGGAAAAGCCACTCGGGTTCCTCATGTGCCATGCGCAGGGCCGCGTCGGCCAACGCCGGCCCTGTTCGGTGAGCCCTGCCCTTGCCCTTGCAAGTGGTGGTGGGCGCGTAGATGGTGGTGGATTTGGAGGTGGTTATGATTTCTTTGGTGATGATGATGTTTGAGTTCGTGTTACATGCCTTTGGTTGGGCTCGATCCGTGACATGAGACATGCTATGTCGTGGTGATTTTTGATCAAATTTAATCGATGTTGTGCCTTTTGGATGAACTATATGCATGTTTCAATTTGAATTCTCGATCTGTGCAACTATATGCATGTTCATGGTTTTTTTGTTGTTGTGCATGCTGAATTTGAATCATTCGGATGATTGATGAAACACTCTGTAATTGTTTGAAATGCATGTGGCAAGGCTAAAAGGCTTAAGCAATTTTTTTAAGGAGTTAAGGGGACCTATTGGGCGACCCTTTAAGCCTTAAATTATCCTTCCCTAAACATGCTCGGTGGTTTCCTCCTCTAAATTGTAAGGAATTGGTTAGAGATGCTCTTAAAAGATAAAAGTGAGCATCCTAAAAAAGCTCAAAAAAGAATAGACCAAGGACATCCAACAACAAAATTTCAGACACTTAGGGCATTTTTAAGATGGATCCGTAAACCTCCCGCAACAGTCTGAACCGCGGAAGCCATCCAACGCCGACTTGTATCGGTCCGCAGAGCGATCCGGACGTGATTTTTCCCGTAATCTGAAGACAAATGTGGGGGAGATTTATGGGAGTACGGAACCGATCCCAAGACTGCTTCTGACCGTCCTGGCCCACCAAAAACCCCTTCTCGTCCCGCACGTGCTCCCGACTGGCGCCAGCTGCCTGCATTCATGCCGCTGTAGGGCGCGACGCTCAACATCGTCGAAGATGGCTCAGGGCGGATGCGACCTCTCACTGCCTCTGCCATTGAAGCGGCGCGCCGGCTGAGGGCGCCGTCTGCGACACGTCTTCGGTGTCCACGCTTGTTCAATGCCGGAGACACGTTACTGGACGGGACTAGACGAATATCTACCATGCCCATTTAATGCCGCTGTTTGTGTGTCCGCCGCCATTAAGAAGGCTCGCCGGCCAAGAAACCCACTCCGGCACTGCGCATTAACACACCCGGACGACTCGTTTCACCGGAATTCGCTATATAAAGCCGGCCACACCCGGCTATAACTCCACACCACAACACAAGCCCCTCCACATCCTTCCTCCTTGCACTACATTCGCCATGACTGCCAGCAGAAAAGCACTGTGCGACAGTCTGTTGCCGGAGATGAAGCACACCATGGCCGCCCTTGCCGCCGCTTGGCATAGCCGCGGTGCCAGGCGGGTCGAGGCCGGCTTGCTGGCCAGCTCGCCCGTGGTCTCCGACTACGAGGACGATACCATGATGGAGACGGGCTTCGACGACTCCACCCCGGCTCCCGCGCCTCTTGTGCATGTCGGCTTCACCATGGAGCAGGCGCAAGCGCAGTTCAACACCGCCATGGCGGAGGTGTAGCCTGCACCGATGCCTCTATCGGCGTTCCAGTAGGCGCAGGACGAAGAATAGTGCAATTTGTTCCTCCTCGAGCAGCACCGGCTGGCGAAGGGCCAGATATAAGGAGGCAGTGGCGGTCATGGCCGCGGCGAACCCCGATTCTTGGCGGAGCAGCGTGCCATCTACGATGCCGTCCACGTTCAAGCCACCGCTCACCAGGACGCGACTGCTGTAGAGGCGCAGCTGCAAGGGATCGTGAAGGAGAACAACGCCTGCCGCGCCTCCTACGCGTCGCCGACGAACCATCAGCCGGCCCGGTGGACGAAGACAACGCCAGCGCCACCATTTCCACCGTGGACCTCACGTCCACTAGCGACGGACAGGTCGCGGACTCCTCGGAGATGAGTAGGCCACGGGAGGCGGCGGCGCCTTGTGTCCCATGTGGGCCAGTCCGTGTCCCGTGTTCTACTCTTCCTCGTCAGAGACCGCACCTTCACTTCATCAGTCTGATCACCGGTGCTCGTGGAGACAGCGGATAGAGGACGACACGGGCTAGGATGCCGGCCGCCGCCGCCGTAGGATAGGTTTAGGGGCGGGTCTTCTTTTTGTTCTAAATGTGATCAAATCCGCCATGTTTGTACGAAATCCGGTCAAGTTTGCATGAAATTCATCCGATTTGTTGAAAAAAGTTCGAAATATATCTAGCTAGCATTGGATGTCGTCCTCCCACATCTTTGTCTGCAGACTGACCCTCCTATCCGATGGATGCGAGGAGAAAATTTGCAGATTGCTGTTGAAGATGCTCTTATCCACTAACTACTAACTTGAAGGTCTCCAGGCATATATATACATAACTCCTCTTCCTATCCTACATTGTATAGCTGTCGGATGCCTTTTTGTTAGGATGCATTATTTACATCTTGCAGAGAGGAAACAGCGCCACCTAAACTGGTCCCAGTCCCAAATTCAGTAGGTTTGATATTTCTAAGGGAGGGTGAAACGAAGCTAAATCTTTGTGCGCCGAGCAAAGTTGAAAAACACTCCTTGCTAGCCATCCTAATCAATGGAAAAATCATTCAAGATCACACATGGCCTACCCTATGCTTGTGCAGTGCAGGGCAAAAGTTAACTGGAGCCCCACAAACCGCTCGAGGGCGCGTTGCATGTGGACAAGGCACCAACAAAAATCAAGGGGTCGGCATGCAGCTTCAAAATCAATACTAAAAACGAGCTAGTTGGGGGTTGGCTGATTCATCAGTGACCACAAACGGCAGCACGAAATGAGGCGCGCGCCGGCGGGACCTCCTAAACCACCACCAGCCGCCAGGATCTTGTCGGCTACGCCAAGACCTGCCCCTTCGCCCGCCGCTCCGGCCGATCCGAATTGTTTTTGGCTCTCAGTCGGCGCAACCTGCAAGATGCAAGCTCTTGACTGAGACACCCATAATAACGTAACAAAAAGCTTATGTGTCGACGGATCCCAAGCTTTTTACGTCGACGCAGCCAAGTCGCTCATGCATGCATGCATGCATGGCATTGCATCCTTATCTGGCACATGGTGGAGTGGAGGCCCGGCCTCGATTTCATGTGATCTAATTACGGATATGTCTTTCTGCGCCGTTGCTTTCTGCCAACGATCCGCCAGCTTTATGTAGCCCCCCTCGGCTCCAGGCAAAAGTTTGAGAACAGATTGATACTATTAGGGCAGGGGCAAGACATTTGAGCAGGCAAGTGGTAGGCAGGATTGAAGGCCGTGGTTTTGTGCTATTGCTTCAGATCTCCCGCTTGCATTGCACCCCCTGAGTAAGGAAAGAACAGTAAAGGAGTTCGTCAGTGTTTGGGCTACTAATGGACCACGTATATCCAGGTCGGGGTGGTCATAGTGGGATTCTAGTGGGTCACATACAAAGATTATATTGGACAAATAAGCTTAATGTATGAAGCTGTTGCAACCTTCTTTTCGTCAAAAAATAAAATAAAATCTGAAAGCATGTGGTGTGGGCGGCCAAATTAGTCAGCCATGCATGTGGAGCATATATACACCGACTAATTTGCATACCATAATGCAACGCGGTTCTTTCACCTCAGACACTAATAATCTACCACTAACACTCTACTAAGAAGCTACTAGTAGCAGCAGCCCACATGTTTACATTCGTCGTCGTCGGTGTCGTCCTTATCTGTTTAACGAAACGCATGAAAATTTCTCCACGACGCACTGACGCACATTTTCCCATCCCCGGGTTTCCTCGTTTCCCTGCCTTTTCCTTCGCTAGTCGCTCTACACCTTTTCGTTTCACGCAAGCATACAACATACTTTAATTTTTGGTCAATGCAATGCAATGCAAGGCCAGTTCAGGGCTATTTGGTTTCAATAAGTCACCTGACTTATAAGTCAGGTGACTTAAAACTAGTGACTTATAAGTCACGCCTGTTTGGTTGTCATCTAACATTTAAGTCACCTGATCACATCTTTTCATTTTGTTTTTTTATGTAAAGTTGATGGGACCCATGTAAAAGGGGATGACTTATAAGTTTTAAGTTAGGGTGAAGCAACTTATGACTTATAAGTTGAGGTGACTTATAAGTTAGGTCTGTTTGGTAAAATAAGTCACTTTTTTCACTTTTCGATTTATAAGTTGGTGACTTATTTGAAAGCAAACAGGGCCTCAAACTTATCCATTTTGATTATCTGTC
Source organism: Triticum aestivum (assembly GCF_018294505.1). Taxonomy (NCBI): domain Eukaryota; kingdom Viridiplantae; phylum Streptophyta; class Magnoliopsida; order Poales; family Poaceae; genus Triticum; species Triticum aestivum. Next base: position 621,485,461 of record NC_057797.1, read on the forward strand.
GCTTTTAAAAATCAGAGCCTCAACCACCAGGATTTCTGGTCGATCTCTATCCCCGCCTCCACGCAACGAGTTATTTATCCAAAACCACCACATTATGGGTTAGGGTAACAGATCAGTACCACATTTGAGTCAAAGCACAAAAAACCACCAACAATGGGGCTAATCTGTAACGCCGAGCACTGATAGTCGAATTTACTCACGAAAACAGCGAAACCGACAGGTAGGGCCCACATGTCGGGACGATGTGGCATGCCTATCTGGACAATTTGCTGAGGTGGACGTAGGTCCCATCTGTCATCCTCACGCACCTCCTCCTTCCTCCTCTCTGTCTTTTTTCTCTCTTCAACCAGCGAACACAAAGGACCTCGCCAGTGGCCATGCTCAGGCTGGACCCATGCCTCCGCCGCCATGGTCGGCCGCCACGGTTGTCCCCGCCGGCAGCCCAACGCCTGACGAGAGGCCGCGTCCCCCGCCATCAACCTCCTTCTCTCTTCCAGGCCGCTCCGGCGATGCGCGCCTCGCCCCGAGCAGCACCACTCGGGCCGGTTGCCTTGCCGGCCGCTGCTCGCTCCGGATGTGGACGCCCGCAACCCCACTTCCATGGATCTGGTGCCCAGGACCTGTACGGCGTCCGCATCGGCCGCCGGAGTCCACACCCCCACGGAGCCCATAGCAGCTCCTCCCCGATCCGCGGTCGCCGCAGGCCACCATTCTCATGGCGAGAGACCACTCCAAGCCCCACCACCTTGTCTGGGAGCACCGGAATGCCTCCCTAAGCACCCCTACTGGAGTTCTTGGACCCGGACGTCCAAAATTGGCCACGCCGCGGTCGTCTTCTTCACGTCCGACCACCAACGTGCCTCGATCTCCTGCTCCGGTGAATCCCTGCGCCTCGCAACTAGTCCCTAGGCTTCGACACGTCCTCTTGATGCCTTCGCCGCCAACACCGGCAAGCTGCGAGTCCCCAAGCCGTCTTCCTCGCCTCACCATGCTTCGTCGGCCGCTGCCGCTCACGAGGATGTTGCTCCAGTGCTACCTCCCCGTGTCCGAGCACGCATACGTGCTGAAGGTGAGCACCGCGCCCCTTCCCCGCGCCATGGCATGCTGTGCCTTCGTCAGTGACCAGAGGATGAACGCACGGAAGGTGCTCGATGGAATGCCTGATAGAAAGAATGTTGTGAAGAAGATGACCCTCTAGTCATTGACAGGTGGGGCCCAAGTCTCCTTTGCCACATCAGCCGGTCAAAGTTTTTGGTCTTCGCCACGTCAGCCCGACAAGTGGGGCCAACCTGTCAGTTTCACTGTTTTCATGAGCTTATCGGAGAATTAGTGCTCGGAGTTATAGGTTAGGCGCAGAGTTAGTGGTTTTTTGTGCCCTGACTCAAATATGGTATCAAGTTGTTATCCTAGCCCATAATGTGGTGGTTTTGGATAAATAACTGCCACGCAACACAGCAATGGTTTTGAGGGGAAAATCGGTCGTAATGGGACATAAACAATGCAGATTAGGCGATTATCGCCGATGACAGGGAAGCCTTAACCGCACCACACGCCCATATTCAATATGCACATGCATATCTGCGAGCTGCTTTCTCTGCCTTGGAGGGTCACCGTCTCACGATAGGAAATGACAGCTGCGCTCATGGGTGGCGCAATCTGGCCGGGCTGGCTCGCCACCAAACCCTCGAGGCCTTCCACGACCGGCCGGCGCCGAGATGGTTCGCTGACGAGACGCGTAGTCGGACGCGACGCTGACTCAGCCCAACGTGCGCGCCATGAAAAAACCGGAGGTGAAGCTTAGCGTGGAGAGGAAAAAAGGGACAGTGCATGCACTGAGACTGAGACTGAGACTGACCGAACGTGTAGTGACGGTGCCTTCCATTCCATGCACGCGCGAACCTTCTTTACTTCTTCTTCTTCTTGGCCCCGCTGCCCAATTTTTATCCAGTCCTGCTGCCACGCCATCGCCGTCGCCGAATCAGCTCGCTGGGGAGTGCGCTATCGTGCGGTGTACATAGCCGTGGCGCCATGGCATTGCATCGGCTCAAAGCTCTTGCGACTTTGAAGTTTGAACACACTGCACTGCAAACCTAAAAATAATCTGAAGAAGAAAGTGAGAATTCGGTTGCGTCGCATGCTTTGCAGAAACAGGGATTGATCAACGACTCACCGCCCGGCGACAGAGTTACGGAGGCCTGATTTTTCTACACCCATCCCCAAGTGCGTCCATGTGACAGTCGGTTGGGCATCATCGACCGATCATGGTCCAGGCATGTGTGGGTGACTAGATGTCACTCGTGACATGCACATGCAATGGCGCGGGTGAGTAGGTGACTGTTCAATCCAAAAGCTAATTGGATAAACATCCAGCTTTTGGTTAAGTTTTTAATTACAGGTTCCAATCCAGAGCTTATAAAAGGCGCCCCCTCCTTCCCATTCAGAGCACGGAGCTCCAGCACCAACCCACACACGCACCACTCACCTCACCAGCAGCCTCAGACAGAGGCCGGAAACTCAGGAGCAAAGTCTTCGCCTCCTATTTCGCGAAAAACAAGTCTTCGGTTCTTCGTTCCAACAGCAAATGGAGAAGGCAGGACACGAGCATGTGATCGGCATCCCGGTGAGCAGCACTGCTATCGGCATCGAGGAGCCCGAGTTCACGAGCGGCGATGCAAAGTATTCAACGAGCGTGCGTACCGGCGGCAAGTCAGACCGCAGGACCGGGGACAAGTTTGCTCGGGGCGTCAAAGAACATGGTAAGCCCTCCTTCAGTCCTTCTCCAGTCCGTCTGGATAAATCTTTGTAGTCTTTCGTGTTCATAGCTCTGGTTGTGAATCAGACACTGAACGTATGTTTCTGCAGTGACTCTCGGCCCAAAGCTGTACGAGACAGTGAGGGGAAAGCTGTCGCTGGGCGCCAGAATCCTCCAAGCCGGCGGCGTGGAGAAAGTCTTCCGGCGGTGGTTCTCTGTTGAGAAGGGCGAGAAACTCCTGAAGGCCTCGCAGTGCTACCTGTCAACGACCGCCGGCCCGATCGCCGGGTTGCTCTTCGTATCGTCGGAGAGGGTGGCCTTCCGCAGCGACCGGTCGCTGGCGCTGACCTCGCCCAAGGGCGACACGGTGCGGGTGCCGTACAAGGTGGCCGTCCCGCTGAGGAGGGTGAAGGCGGCCATGCCGAGCGAGAACCAGCACCGGCCAGAGCAGAAGTACGTCCAGCTGGTGACCGACGACGGCTTCGAGTTCTGGTTCATGGGCTTCGTCAGCTACAAGGCATCCCTGCAGCACCTCGAGCAGGTCATCGGCGCGGCGGGGGGTGGGATGAAGGTGCCGTTGTCGCAGGGGGCGGGCAGCGGGAGCGGGCGGCGCCTCCAGCCTACCGCGGCGTGAAAGCTACGCGAGCGCACGGCGATGGGAAAAATCCACGGCGTTGCCGATCACTGTCTGATTTACAACACGAGCAGCATGCGTGATTTGGGAGACCTCGTCGGCCTCGGCGACTAGGCGAAGCGCAACATCGCCGCCGGGAGCTCAGCAAGGTGTGAGGACGGGCGCTCGGCCGAGTCAACGCCGCACGAGGCCGAGGTTGTCAAGCTGAGGCTGGATGGGAACGACGAACCGCGCGAGCATGGGCATGGCCGTGAAGACGCCCCGAGCATGGGCACGAGCCTTGCAGCGGGGGCCCTCTAATGGCGTATCAATGGGCGTCATGGGCCGCGGAGTGTACCAGTAGCAAGCTGTGGCGGAGGCGCGGGTGAGAGTGATGATAATGCTCAAGGAAATGGAACACTGAAGGGTGTGTTTGGTTCCGTTGATGAGGGGTGATGTTTGGTTGGGGATATCGAATTAAATGGTTTGTTTTTTTGAATTTCAAATTTCTGAATTATTTTAACTTCTAATCTCTAATCATCTTTCATCACTGCTCAATTTAATCTTTAATCTCTAATCATCCCTCATCATTCTAAATCATCTAACTTCCCGAACGGTCACCCATCCTCTCACTACTCCAGCCTGAGCACGTTTAACTTCCGCGTTCTATTCTCCATTGTTTCCAAGTCTGCACTTGTTGTTTTCCTAACAATAGTAAGATGTCAATCCTATTAACCCTCAGGAATTTAGCTTGAGCATGAAGTCGCACATTTCACTGTTTGAGTTTGAAACTATTATTCTAAAAATTAATAATTAATTAGTAACACTAATATTTCTTGAATAAGTAGTTTGACCACAATTTGACCCTAATTTGACCATAGTTTGACCAGATTTGAACAAAATTCAAAAAACTGAAATAATTATTTAGTAACACTAATATTTCTTGAATAAGTAGTTTGACCATTGTTTGACCATAGTTTGACCACAGTTTGACCATAGTTGACCAAAATTCAAAAAAACCGAAATAATTATTTAGTAACACTAATATTCTTGAATAATTATTTAGTAACACTAATACTTCTTGAATAAGTAGTTTGACCATAGTTTGACCAGATTTAACAAAAATTCAAAAAAAAAACTAAAATTTGAGCATAACTTTTTTCCTTTTAGAATTTGAGGATTCTAAAAATTTGCAAACAGGCCGTAGGCTGTCAAAATCGAAGCGGATTTTTGTTCTGAACATTTTGATATATTATACGTTTTTTCCCGACATCGTATGCAAAAGTTATAGCCGTTTTACATTTTCTTTACATTTTTTGCAAAACATGTCCAAATTTAAGTTTTTAAATTTTCCTAACTAGTAGATGTAATAATATAACTACCTCTCGAAGGATTTTATTTTTTAAAGTTTTATCATTTTCTTTTGATTTTTTTAAACAAAAAAGGCGATCCACAGGGGGGGTAGAGTTTGAAAATGGGACCTTTAGTCCCTGTTTGAGACACAAACCGGGACTAAAGGGGTCAGGTGAACCGGGACTAATGTCTTAGCCGCACGAACCGGGACCAATACTCACATTAGTCCCGGTTCGTGACTGAACCGGGACTAATGGGCTGACCCGATCTGGACCTTTGCGCCTTTTTCTACTAGTGGGGGTGGAGAGATTAGTAGGAAGTTTACGTAAGGTGGGAATGTAAGTGTACGTAGGTGTAGCATTTTTGCTCATATGCATACTCCATCTATCTATCTATATAGGGCCTAAATGCATTTTTTGAGACTAACTTTAACCACGTGTTAAAGCATACCATCAAATTCGTACGTGAAAGAAGCTTCCATAGTCAAAAACAAACTCGAAAAACACATGAGGCTCTATATATAGGGATGGAGGGAGTATATAAATGAAGTAAACATATAATTAAGGTCGACTCCAAGGTTGATGCTCATTTCTCCCTCATACGTCAAGGCGCATTCAGATATTAAACTGGCACCCAGTTGTCTCCTCAAAATTCAACCGTCTAACAGTCCGGACTCTCCAAATCCAGACCATATGTGTGGAAGAAATGACGTTGTACGGACTATCCACCATGTTATCTCCAACACACGGGCCAAACAGAAAAATCTCACCCCACGATGCACCCTCCCTTTTTTCTGTCGACCCTCCCCTTCCCACTCGGTTTCCCGCCGTAGCGGGACATTTTTCACTGGAACCCTCACTACTAGGAAAAGAGCTATAAATGATATGGCCACTAATGGCGCACCAGACATGTGGTGCGCCATTAGTATATACTAATGGCGCACAATGTGTAGGTGCGCCATTAGTGTCCAAATACTAATGGCACACCACATCCACGGTGCGCCATTAGTAACAAATTTTTTTTCATTTTTTAAAACTAGTAATGGCGCACCAGTGGATAGTGCGCCATTACTAGTTAAACTAGTAATGGCGCACCACATCCACGGTGCGCCACTAGTAATTTTTTTTCAATTTTTTTTTCAATTTTTTTATTTTTTTCAAAACTAGTAATGGCGCACCAGTGGACAGTGCGCCATTACTAGTTAAAACTAGTAATGGCGCACTGTCAACTGGTGCGCCATTACTAGTTCTGATTTTTTTTTGAAAAAAACTTAGTAATGGCGCACCGTGGGCCATTACTAGTGCTGGTGCGCCATTACTAGTTTAACTAGCAATGGCGCACCACTTCCACGGTGGGCCATTACTAACTTGGCCCAAAACTTCCACCGAATGCACCCCCCCTTGGACTGCCTTTTCAGTTTAAAAAAAATTAAAAAAATTGATGGAAATGTCAAAAAATTAAAAGAAAATAAGTTTCTCATGTGATATGTGGTCTAGTTGTTGGGAAAATTTACAAATATGAATTTCGACTTTATTTGCAAAATCTCTCTGGAATTTGTAAAATGAGCATAACTTTTGCATACGAACTCGGATTAAAAAGTTTTCTATATGAAAAATCATCTACTCGAAAAATGACATCCAAATTTAACTGGGGGAACCCCGTTAAACATTTTCAAAATCCCCAAAACCTAACAGAAAAAAAGTTACGGGGCTTTTAAGATCCTAAGGCAAAAAAATTCAAAAAATTTCAAACTTACTAGTGGCGCACCGTATGCTAGGTGCGCCACTAGTAACAGAAAAAATTGGTTTCAAAAAAAATTTGAATTATTTTTCAAAATATGATACGTAATATGACCGGGAAGTTTGAAATATTTTTTCAAAATTTCATCATACTCATGAACTAAGTCCTAGACATCAGCAAGGTTTAATATGATTGATATGATAGGTATGATAGAACTACGAAGTTAAGCATGATCGGGCTGGAGTAGTGTGAGGATAGAACTACGAAGTTAAGCATGATCGGGCTGGAGTAGTGTGATTTGACCCGAGATTAAGCCATAGTGACCCGAGATTAAGAAAAAAAATATTTTTTTGAAATAAATTTGAATTTTTTTATTTTTTTTAAAAAATATTGCTATTAATGGCGCACTCCTCACAAGTGCGCCATTAGTATACCAGATACTAATGGACAACACCGGTGCGCCATTAGTAAAAAAAAATCTAATGGCGTGGTGCTAGTGGCGCACCTGTAGTGCGCCATTAGTAGCGAAAATAGGTGCGCCACTAGCAGCCCTTTTTCTAGTAGTGCATCTCCGTTAAAATTGGATGGCGCCCACCTCACCTTCATCGTGCATTGCAATAAGGATGATTTTTTCTTCATATTTATAATCTAATAGAGTGGGTTAAACTAACAAATACTATTGACACAAAACAACAAATAACTAGCCCATTGACACAAGATTATTCTTGAAGGTCCATTCAACTTTATAAATGCACACTGACGTGGAAGGCGAGTGGCAACCTGAACGCATTCCTAGCCTTCAATAAGCTCCACCTCCAGCCCACACACCATTCATTGCTATTGCCAGAAAGGATACTTGTCGTTCTTCTTCTCCCCATCCTTCCCTACATATTCTCCTAGCCAATTCAAGGACGAAAAGTGTGAATAGTAACTTGTATATAGTGTTGATTTTCACGGGAATCCATTTTGGCTATAGGGAGCACATGGTCCTGCGTGACAAAAATGGCTTTTTACAAATGTCTTTTTTTAAGAAATAGATGTGTTCATTGTCATATCCAAATAGTACATGCAAATTTCCAGGGGAAAACTTAAGAATTTTGACCTGTGCAAAAAAAAAAACAAGTCGAGCGCCAAATATTAACTCCAAAGTTACACTTATTTTTTTTTCATCGACGAACCATTGCTATCCCATATGACATGAATATTGTCAAGCACACTTGCTACATTTAGTATGAACATCTAAAAAAATCAGAATTTTTAAAATTTATTTACTAATTACTTTGATTTTACTGTTCATTAGGGAGCATATGCTCCCTAGAGCCAAAATCCGCTTCCTGATTTTTGCATATTCTTTGGCGACACTTTTACACGAGTATAACACTGATCATGTTTGTTGCCAACAAAATTCAGGAATTTTAAACCTGTCTTGCATTTACTAATTTTCTTTTAGAAAAATCGAGCGCACTGGCACCCGAGAGCCAATCGAGTTTGCTATTAACTTCCTTCATTTATTTACTATTTGCAAGATAAAAGGAACATTCTTTTTGTGCTCAGAGATATTTGTGTTACTGTTCACTTCTTCAAAGAACATGTTACCTTTTTTATGTGTAGGGAAAGAACATGTACGCCTCGGTACTCACTCGGCTATGTGTCAAATACGAACATGGTATGGGCTCTGTGACCTGTCGCTCTAAAGCCTGGGGGTCCGGCCTATAGGACAGACATTGCCGTAAGCGCATACAATATAGGCCCATCCTACTAACCTCTAAGTTTGGTTTACTGTTGCTCGACCCATCCTTGTCACCGCAACCCTAGAAAAAGGCGTGTCTGACAGTGGGCACATATAACTCTTTCTTTTGTGTAATGGCCTCACATCACTCTGCTATAGAAAATTAGAAATCAGCACAAACAATGACTTGATAATTCGCAAATGAGCTTCTGTCAGTCCAAAAGTTATGACTTGATAAGAAGCCAAATCAAAGTAGCATCACTAGTAGAAAAAAGACCTAATGTAAGACACATTAATGCCGGTTTGATTTTAGCCCGGTACTAATGGTACCATTAGTGCCGGTTCGAACGGCTATGCATTAATGCCGATTCGTGTTGAACGTTTAGTACCGGTTCGTGTCACGAACCGGTACTAAAGGGGTGATGGCAGGCCGGCGTCAGGCAGGGGCCCCACGATCACCTTTAGTACCGGTTCGTGTCACAAACCGGTACTAAAGGGCTAACCTTTAGTACCGGTTTGTGCCATGAACCGGTACTAAAGGGGTCTGACCTACAGTATCGATTTGTGACACAAACCGGCACTATAGGGCAATTTTCAAACTCTACCCCCCCGGTGTGTCGCCATTTCAGTTCTGAAAAATCAAAAGAAAATGATAAAAGCTTCAAAAAAATAAAATCCTTCGAGAGCTAGTTATATTACTACATCTACTAGTTAGGAAAATTTGAAAACTTAAATTTGGACATGTTTTGCAAAAAGTGTAGGGAAAATGTAAAACGGCTATAACTTTTGCATACGATGTCGGAAAAAACGTATAATATATCAAAAAATTCAGCACGAAAATCCGCATCCGATGGAGACTGCCTATGGCCTGTTTGCAATTTTTTAGAATTCTCAAATTCCAAAACGAAAGAAAGATATGGTCAAATTTCAGTTTTTTTAAAAAAATTGGTTAAATCTGGTCAAACTACTTATTCAAGAAGTATTAATGTTACTACATAATTATTCAAGAATATTAGTGTTACTAAATAATTATTTCAATTTTTTAAATTTTGGTCAAATCTAGTCAAACTATGGTCAAACTACGGTCAAACTTATTCAAGAAATATTAGTGTTACTAAATAATTACTGTTTTTTAGAATAATAGTTTCAAACTCAAACGGTGAAACGTGTGACCTAATACTCAAGCTAAACTGCTGAGGGTTAATAGGATTGACACCTTACATTTGTCAGGAAAACAACAAGTGTAGACTTGGAATGTAGGATGAATAGAACTCCGAAGTTAAACGTGCTCGGGCTGGGGGAGTGAGAGGATGGGTGACCGGCCGGGAAGTCAGGCGATTTGGAATGAGTGATCCACACTTGAGCAATTAAGAGAGGTGATTAGAGACTAAATCATTAAATAATTCAGAAAAATTAAAAATCGAAAAAAACAAAAAAAAAACCCTTTAGTACTGGTTGGTAACACCAACCGGTACTAAAGGTCCCCCATACCAGGGCGCGAGCTCACGCCACGTGGTGGCACTTTAGCGCCGGTTCGTGCCGAACCGGTACTAAAGGGGGGGAGTGCCCACCCATTAGTGCCTGTTAAATTGTGATCCAAATTATACCGTGTTGGACTAGACATAGTACAACTGCTGTGGGCCTTTTGCATTGGTACCGACGCGTACGAGTACAACTCGTTTACTTGTCCTACAAGGACTCCTATGTGTTGCCCCTCATATATACCCCATGTAGTCGTATCTCAGACGGCCTGTCGTCTCGTGCTTGTAATACTCCTCCTCATAGTGATTGTGCCTTTGTGCGTCCGTGGTTTTCTCCCACAAGGGTTTGCATGTAAAAATCCGTGTCTCTCTTTCTTGTTTATTCTCATTATTATCTAACAAGTGGTATACAGAGCTGAGGCTGCAGATACGAGATTTGAGACGAAAGATTAGGGTTTCGGGCTGTGCGCGCCGCCGCCGTCCTGCGATCTCCGGATCGGAGACTATTTTCGGTGCGAGCTGCTATACGAGCCGCTACAGCCGCAAGTCGCCGAGACCGACCAGGTTTTCATCGCGCGGCGCTTCGGAAGCGCGGCCACATCTTCCTGTCCACAACAGCCTTGCTTCAAGTCCCGACGCGAGTACTACTTCTAATCACCTCAAGCATCGATCGAGTCAAGTTCAACTGTACATCACGTGAAGACAAGTACCGCACTATCTCTTGGATTTTTTACTACATGAAGCTTATCTGATTCACTAGTACTAGAGTACAAGTTCAGATTTTGTTTTTTGTCTTCGACTGCTACGTCCACCCGAAGCTACCAGGTGCTATTGTTTTTTGTTTCGTCTGATTCCGCATATTAAATTCCATCGAGAATTTTTCTACGACTTGTACTACTTTGTGCACAGTTTATCAACTCATGGCATCCATGAAGTATGATTTTCCGCTGCTGGATCGTGACACAAGGTTTACCCTATGGCAAGTCAAGATGCGGGCGTTATTTGCACAGGCCGACTATGATGTAGCACTGGATAGTTTTGGGAATAACCGAATTGAGGACTGGACTGCCGAGGAGAAAAGAATTGATTGTAAGGCTTTGTCACAAATTCAACTCCATTTGCATAATAATATTTTGCAGGAAGTTTTGAGCGAAAAAACTGCCGCCGCTCTATGGTTAAAGCTGGAAGGGATTTGCATGACTAAATATCTCACCAGCAAGATGCATCTGAAGCAAAAATTATTCCTGCACAGGTTACCCGAGGGAGGTAATGTTTTGAATCATATTTCGGAATTTAAGGAGATTATATCCGATCTAGCTGCAATGGAGGTTAAGTATGAAGAGGAAGATACTGCTTTAATGTTACTTTGTTCACTGCCAAGTTCTTATACCAATTTTAGAGACACCATATTATACAGTCGTGATACTCTCACACTTAATGAAGTTTATGAAGCATTGAACTCTAAGGAGAAGATGAAATTAATGGTGCCTCATGATGGTTCGAGTTCATCCCAAGCCGAGGGATTATCTGTTCGTGGCAGGACAAAGGAAAAGAACTCCAATAATGGAAACAGAGGCAAAAGTAAGAACGGCTATAGGGGCCGGTCGCAATCGAGAGACAAGAAATATTGCAGGTATTGCAAGAGAGACGGGCATGACATCTCTGAGTGTTTCAAGTTGCAGAACAAGGAAAAGAGAAAAGGCAACAAACAAGGTGAAAATTCCGCTAACGTTGCTCGTGATGATAGTTCCGATGATGCTCTTGTCGTTATTACTGGATGTGCTGAGACCAATGATGAGTGGGTACTTGACACCGCATGCACTTTTCATATGTGTCCATATAGAGATTGGTTTAATACTTTTGATTCCACTAGTTCTGCTGGTTTCGTTTTGGGTTTTGATAATTCACCATGCAAGATTGAAGGCATAGGTTCTATTCGAATCAAGATGTTTGATGGCATAATCAGAACTTTGACAGATGTTCGGTATATTCCGAAGATGAAGAGAAATCTTATCTCTGTTAGTGCCCTTGATGCAAAGGGGTACAAGTATTCAGGTGGAGATAGTGTTTTGAAGGTCACCAAAGGCTCCCTTGTTGTGATGAAAGGTGACTTAAGTTCAACCAATGGTCTTTATTACGTTCGAGGTTCTACCGTTTTAGGTAACGCTACTCCAGTTATTTCAAAGAATTCTGATTGTGAAGCTGCTAACCTTTGGCATATGCGTCTTGGACATATGAGTGAACTTGGTTTAGCAGAGTTAAATAAGAGAGGTCTTCTTGATGGATATGAACCTGTTAAATTGAAATTTTGTGAGCATTGTATCTTCGACAAACACAAGAGGGTGAAGTTCAACACTTCGACTCATACAACCGAAGGTATTCTTGATTATGTGCATTCTAATTTATGGGGACCATCTCGCAGAAAGTTACTAGGTGGTGCTAGTTACATGCTGACTATAATTGATGATTATTCAAGAAAAGTATGGCCTTATTTCTTGAAGCATAAATATGAAGCATTCTCAGCTTTTAAGGAGTGGAAGATTATGATTGAGAGACAAACTGAAAAGAAGGTAAAAATACTTCGCACTGATAATGGTATGGAATTCTGTTCTAAGCAATTTAAGAATTATTGCAAGTCTGAAGGCATTGTCAGACATTACACCGTTCCTTATACTCCTCAACAAAACGGTGTTGCTGAGCGCATGAACATGACCATTATTTCCAGAGCCCGTTGCATGTTGTCCAATGCAGGTTTGCATAGGCGTTTTTGGGCTGAGGCCGCTTCCACTTCTTGTTATCTCATTAACCGTTCACCGTCTATTGCTCTTAATAAGAAAACTCCAATTGAGGTATGGTCTGGTTCACCTGCTGATTATTCACAGTTGAGAGTTTTTGGTTGCACTGCTTATGCTCATGTTGATAATGGAAAATTGGAGCCTAGGGCTGTTAAGTGCATCTTTCTTGGTTATAAGTCTGGTGTTAAAGGTTTTAAATTATGGAATCCTGAAACCCAGAAGGTTGTTATTAGCAGAAATGTTATCTTTAATGAATCCGCTATGTTACATGATGTTTCATCTACTAATGTTCCCGTTGAGAGTGAACAGCAGCCTATTGTTCAGGAGCCTACTGTTCAGGTGGAGCATGTTATTGATTCAGGTGATACATCTGGTAATGAAATTGTTGATGCACATGATGAACCCGTCGTTAATGATGATCATGTCACTCCCACTCTAAATCAGCCTATTGTTCCACCTAGTTGGAATCTTGCACGTGACAGAGTTAGGCGGGGTATTAATAAACCTGACAGGTTAATTGAAGAGTGCAATATTGTTTCTTTTGCTTTATCTGATGCAGAAGAAATTGAAGGTAATTCTGAGCCTTCTTCATATTCCGAGGCTATTATTTCTAGTGATAGTAATAAGTGGATGACCGCTATGCATGATGAGATGGAATCACTTGAAAAGAATGGCACTTGGGATTTAGTAAGATTACCTAGAGAGAAGAAACCTATTCGTTGCAAGTGGGTTTTCAAGAGGAAAGAAGGTGTTTCTCCTAATGATGAGACAAGATATAAAGCAAGGTTAGTTGCTAAAGGTTATAGCCAGATTCCAGGTATTGACTATAACGAAGTCTTTTCTCCTGTTGTGAAGCATAGCTCTATTCGCACTTTACTTAGTATTGTTGCCATGCATGATCTTGAGCTTGAGCAATTGGATGTTAAAACTGCATTCTTACATGGAGAATTAGAAGAGGATATTTATATGGAACAACCTGAAGGTTTTGTTATTCCTGAAAAAGAAAAGCTTGTCTGTAAGTTAAAGAAATCTCTTTATGGATTGAAGCAATCCCCTAGACAGTGGTACAAGAGATTTGACACCTTTATGATCTCTCAAGGTTTCAAAAGGTCTAATTATGATAGTTGTGTTTATTTGAAAACTGTCAAAGGTTCAACTATTTATTTGCTTCTTTATGTTGATGATATGCTTATTGCTGCAAAGTGTATGTCAGATATTAATGAACTAAAGAAGCAATTGAGTAATGAATTTGAGATGAAGGATTTGGGTGCAGCAAAGAAAATACTTGACATGGAAATATCCAGAGATAGACCGTCTGGAAAAGTATATCTAAGTCAGAAGGGATATATTGATAAAGTTCTTCGTCATTTTAATATGCATAATGCCAAGCCAGTAAGTACTCCATTAGTTGCACACTTCAAATTATCATCAGCTTTATGTCCTAAGTCAGATGCCGATATTGAGTACATGTCTAGAGTTCCCTATTCAAGTGCAGTTGGTTCACTTATGTATGCCATGGTTTGTTCTCGTCCGGATTTATCATATGCATTGAGTGTTGTCAGTAGATACATGGCTAATCCTGGAAAGGAACATTGGAAATCAGTTCAGTGGATTTTCAGATACCTACGAGGTACTTCTAATGCTTATTTACAGTTTGGAAAAACTAGAGATGGACTTGTTGGTTTTGTTGATTCTGATTTTGCTAGTGATTTGGATAAGAGAAGATCACTCACAGGTTATGTTTTCACCATTGGTGGTTGTGCTGTGAGTTGGAGAGCAACTTTGCAGTCTATTGTGGCTTGTTCCACTACTGATGCCGAGTATATTGCTATTTCTGAGGCATGCAAAGAAGCTATCTAGTTGAGAGGTTTATATTCTGAGCTTTGTGGAGATTCATCTTGCCCTACCGTATTTAGTGACAGTCAAAGTGCTATATATCTTACAAAGAATCCAATGTATCATGAGAGGACAAAGCACATTGACGTCAGATTTCATTATATTCGAGATGTTGTTGCTGAAAGCGATTTAAAGGTATGCAAGATAAGTACTCATGATAATCCAGCTGATATGATGACAAAGCCAGTTCCGACCAATAAGTTTGAGCTTTGCTCAGGCTTAGTTGGTATTTTTCACTAGTCCTATGGACTTTAACGTACAAGGTGTTTATGCTGATTTGGATGGAGTTATTCACTTTCTTCGACTACCGGAGGAAATTTGGATCAAGGTGGAGATTGTTAAATTGTGATCCAAATTATACCGTGTTGGACTAGACGTAGTACAACTGGTGCGGGCCTTTTGCGTTGGTACCGACGCGTACGAGTACAACTCGTTTACTTGTCCTACAAGGACTCCTATGTGTTGCCCCTCATATATACCCCATGTAGTCGCATCTCAGACGGCATGTCGTCTCGTGCTTGTAATACCCCTCCTCATAGTGATTGCGCCTTCGTGCGTCCGTGGTTTTCTCCCGCAAGGGTTTCCACGTAAAAATCCGTGTCTCTCTGTCTCGTTTATTCTCGTTATTATCTAACAGTGCCGGTTATGAAACCGGCACTAAAGGTCCTTACGAACCGGCGCTAAAACTCCATTTTCTACTAGTGCATCCATGCATGCTCCAACAAAATCCGTGTGACCTATCACCTGACATCAACAACAACCACTGGTGGAAAAAGGGCCTTTGGTCGCGGTTCGCAACTGCCATTAGTCGCGGTTGCGCAACCGCGACCGATCGGGCGCGACTAAAGGCCCCACCCTTTAGTCGCGGTTGCTTAAGAACCGCGACTAAAGGCCCGTCCACATGGGCGCCAGGTGACCGTCGGGGCGGAGGACCTTTAGTCGCGGTTCTTATGGCCAACCGCAACTAAAGGCCGCCGCAGGTTTAGGGTTTTAGCCCCCCCCCCCTTAAACCTGTTTTCTGTTTAATTTGTATTGTTTTATTTCTTTTGTGCTTTATTTTAATTTTGAAGGAGTTTCACATATTCTACGGTACTACATACATGCATATGAATGTACAATTTCAAACAAATTTGAAATTAGAACCAAAAAGAATTCAAGAGGAATATACAATATATATTCAATATCATCGGATGACCATATACAATTTTGAACAAGTTTCCATACATAATTTAATGCATATAAAGTTCTACGTCCTCGTAATGGTGTTCTCCTTTAGGATGGAGGACTTCCCTCCTGAACCATCCAGCTAGTTCCTCTTGAAGTGGTCGGAAGCGAGCTTCTGGACTAAGCATCATCCGGAGGTTATTCCTCTGAGCATTGGTATCACTCGGAACCCGCTCAGAGGTGTATCTCCGGATCATCTCACAGACATAGTATGCACATAGATTGGTCCCCGCTGGCTGAATATCCTCACCATTCTTAGCCTTTGCCCTTTTGAATTCTAGCTCTTTTTTGAATTCACCGACCTTTGTATCTACGAACCGTCTCCAAACCCTACGAGGCAAAGAAAATTAAATGAACAAGAGAGTTATTAGTTACTTGATATTAGGAAATGAACGAAATAGGCCGATCGATATAGAGCGCAAATGAATGAAAATAATTACTTCTGCAGCATTCTTCTCATGTCGACCCAAAGCTTTGGATCCTTATTCAGAGAGTCGTGGACGAGACATTCTGAGGTGTCAACTTTAATTACTAGCAGAATCCAGTGGAACCTGCGGACACGATACATGCACAGTACGTCATGCATAACTTATCGATTAGCCGGCCACATACCATGCATGGAGTAAACAAAAGAGAATGTGCTCAAGACAGAAACACTCACCCAAAATGGTAAGGAAATAGAATATCACTTTTGAGTTCCTGCTTGGTAAGAAACTGCCACAGGTCTGCCTCCATGTCGGCGGGGTGATGCTCCAACACATATCCATTAACGATGTGTGGGTCAATGAACCCAACATCATGGATGTTCCTTACTCTGCATTCCTTAATCTTCATTCTGCATGTATAATAGCGGACACAACAATATAGTTAGGACATATATATAGTGCAGGCAATATGAACGAGATGGGGTAGAAATAAATCACTTACAGAACGTAGCAACTGATGATAGATTTGTCGAGCTCGTGCAGATTGAAAAGCTGGAACAATTCACTCAGATGAATTTGTACATAGTAATGTTTGAAGTGATGCTCATATCTAACTTCCGCATAAATATATTCTTTGGCGTTTTTATTTTTTATGTAACCCTTGTACCATTTCAGCAGACCTTTCATTTGTGGAGGTAGATCCTGTTCCTGCGCAGGCTCGACGAGAGGCCCATTCTTCACATATGTAATTACTACCTCCTTCACTGGCGCCTCATCAAGGCCTAACAGTTCACGAAGAGTAATACCTAAGTTGGCCGCTTGTTCTCTGGCACTCGTTACAGTCAATCCATGTGCTGCCGCAGCTGCTATGATATCGGGGTCATCCGGACCGGCGGCTTTCACTATAAGCGGGGCAATCGATTGTTTACTTTGTTCCCCGAGCTGGGCAACTCGTTTCCCGCTTTTTTTACTTTCTAATTCCATTTTCTCGGCCTCCTCCAAGGCTTTGTTCTCCTGGTTCTCCGCCCGCTCTTTCTTCTCCTTCAACATGAGTGCCTGCCTACGAAGTTCACGTGCATAGTCGTCAGGCAGATTCTTCGCGGCTTGGGACGGTGTGCTCAAAAATGACTTAGCCCACTTCTTTTGCTCATCAGAAAATACTGGCTTGGGCTCGGGCTCTCTTTTCTTCTTGCAGTCCGCCTTCCATTTCTCATGATCAGCAGCCGCGGCCGCGGCAGTTTCCTCGGCACTACGTTCCCAAGGCCTTGTGGGGAGAGGCTTCAATGATGGCTCCGGTACCTTTGTGGTCTTAGGTACATAAGGGTCCGGGTTAATAATCCAGGACTGCTTCTGCTTCTTTGCCGGAGGTGGATTGGGGGGCGGCGTCTGATCACCCGCCGGACGAGGACTGGGGGGCGGCGTCTGATCACCCGCCGGACGTTGTGGACTGGGGGGCGTCGGCTGACGTGACGGAGGTGTAGGTGAACCGCCACCACCGTACGGGGGTGGACTTGTTGTCCTTGGCGCCTCGCCTGGAAACTTGATAAACTTCTTTTGCCATAGAATGAAATGGCGCTTGACATCTCCAAGTCTTTTCTCCCCTTCAGGTGTAGCAATGTCAATCTCCAGGTCCTCAAACCCTTGGACTATGTCCTCCACCGTGACACGAGCATAGCCATCTTGAATGGGGATGTTGTGGTGGAGTGCTCCAGGTAAACATGGTAAAGCACTGCCGATGGCTACCTTCATGGACATGTTCCCGATAGGATAATACAGATGACATTCTTTCATCTCCTTTATATCGTCCACGGGGTAGCGAGGAGGCTCCGGTGCAGTAATTTCGACCACCAGAGGCTCCGGTGCAGTAATTTCGACCACCAGAGGCTCCGGTGCAGTAATTTCGATTGTCGGTGCATCTGCACCAGCCGGTGGGGCCTCCGTGGAAGCCACACTGCTTCTCCGCTGCTGGCTTCTGAGATCCGCTGGATGATCTTCATGCTGCGCCCGAGCTGCATCTCGTTCGGCTACTAGTACACTCACGGTTTTCTTCATCACATCCATTTCCGATGCCAACCGCGCCACAACATCTGCTTCCCGGTCCATCTTTCTCTTCCGGCTTCTGTAACCGTACGGGTCATCGTTCTGGGGGAACCCTATTTTCCACGGAATGTGCCCCATGCCTCGTACACGTCCTCCGTGTTCAGGATTCCCGAGGGCTTTTGTCAGCGCGTCGTTCTCTTTGTTGAACTTGATCTTCCCCTCTTGAGCATCCCTCATTGCGTCAATAAGGGCTTGGGTGGGTTTAATTATTTTGCCCCGGTAAACACAGTCCCCTGTCTCCGGGTTCAGCGTTCCCCCATGCCCGTACCACCAGCTTTTGGCCCTTGGGTCCCATCCCTCCGTACCTGGACGGATTCCTCGCGCCCTCAGCTCGTTCTCCATCTTCTCCCACCTAGGCTCCCAAAGGCGATACCCTCCTGGCCCCATAATATGATTGTACTCCTTCTTAGCCGCATTTTCCTTATTTTTTTCGATATTTGAATGAACTGCTCCGATTTCTTTTGCTTCACAAATTCTGGCCAATCATGTTTCAGTTTCTCATATTGTCCTTTGAAATCCGGAGTCTTGTTCTGCTTGACAAAGTCATGGGCTAGATTTTGCTTGAATTTCCGGAATGCGTCGGCCATCTTATGAAGAGCGAACTGTTTGACTAGCCTCCTCCTCTCCTTGTTTTCCTCAATCTTGTTACCCTCCTCATCGAATTTGTTGTATTCCGGAGGTAGAACGAAATGTTCCATAAGCTTTTTGAAGCAATCTTTTTTTGTTCTCTTATCGACAAAAGTGAAACCAGCAATTCGTGCCTTCTTTGGCTTATTCCACTCCTGGACGATGATCGAGACGTTGTCTCTAACAATGGCTCCGCATTGGTTGACAAACTTGGTGGCGTTCTTGCGGGGCTCCAGCGGCTTGCCGGTTGCACTGTCGACAACCTCGATGGTGCATGTTTCTCCTTGTTTCATCGTCTTGGTTGCGCCACGCTTTGACGACGTACTCGATTGTTTCGACGATCCGGCCGAGGGCTAAAATAAGAAAGAGAGTCGCGCGCGTTAGTCCACACATATTTATTCAAATCAGTTAGTTTGTATCACCAGAGGCTCAATGTATATATATATACCTCGGCGCCGGAGGTGGTTGCTACTTCCATTTGAAGATCGTCGTTTATCGACGTTTGTTCGGCATCATCTTGCTTACGGCGCCCTTCATCTTCACCGTCAAGGTTCAGATAAGAAGAGATATCATCTTCTTCTTGTCCGGTCGGCACATATAGAATATCGCCGTTTATGATGCCGAACATATGTGCTTCACCGTCCGGATCATAGTTGTCCATAATCGGGTCAGCTCTATCGTCCGCCATTATGTCAGTCCTGAAGACATGTAGTAAAAACAAATTAATTAAGTGAAGAAGGGGGGCGGTGGCGGTGGCGGTGGCGAAAGGGCGGTGGCAAAAGGAGGGGGCGAGGAAGGGGTGGGAGAGGGTGTCGCGGTAGAGCGCGAGACGGGGCGGCAGACGATGGCGTCACGGAGAGGGAGGCGAGGAAGGGGTGGGAGAGGGTGTCGCGGTAGAGCGCGAGACGGGGCGACAGACGACGGCGTCACGGAGAGGGAGGCGAGGACAACACACATTTATAACCCTCGCCGTCCCCTCTCGATCCCTAAAAAAAACACCGCGCGCATCGCCGCCCCCCTCGCCGCCCCCTCTCCGTATATACGTTTTTTTGTTAATTATCAAATTTTACGGTTTTTTTTGTTAATTATCAAGTTTTAAGTTATTTTACCGTTTTTGTTAAACTAATTAACTAGTTAAAATTAAAAAGAACAAAAAAAAAATTCTCTCTCTCTCTCCACGATCTCGATCGCTCTCTGTAGAGCAGCGTTGAGGGCGGCGAGGCCGGCCCGAGGTGGATTGAGGGGCGGCGTTGAGGGCGGCGAGGCCGGCCCGCGGCGTTGAGGGCAGCGAGGCCGGCCGGCGGCGTTGAGGGCGGGCGAGAGGCGGCGCGGTGGGCGAGGGAGGCCGGCGGGCGGCGTACGAGGTCGAGAGGGGGCGGCGGGCGCCGTACGTGGGCGAGAGGGGGCGGCGGGCGACGGCGGGCGGCGTCAAGGGCGAGGGCGACGGCGGGCGGCGTCGAGGGCGAGGGCGACGGCGGGCGGCGTCGAGGGCGAGGGCGACGGCGGCGGTGTTGATTCGGAGAAGACGAGAAGGGGTTCGGGCGCTTGTATTTATAGCCCCCCCTCTTTAGTCGCGGTTTGGGAGGCGACCCGCGACTAAAGGGTACCTTTAGTCGCGGTTGGGGAGGCGACCCGCGACTAAAGGGTAACCTTTAGTCGCGGTTGGGGAGGAGACCCGCGACTAAAGGGCTTTTTTGGCGGGTTTTTGTTCCCGCGCGCAACGACCTTTAGTCGCGGTTGGGCAGGCCAACCGCGACTAAAGGTATTCTTAAAATACTTTTTCTTTTTCAAAATGTTAAAAATACAAATAATATATCGAAAAATTCAGAAAAATAAAACTAATTCAATTCAATATGTTAAAAACACAAATATTATATCAAAAAATTCAGAAAAATAAAACTAATTCAATTCAAAATTCTAAAAATACAAATAATATATCAAAAAATTAAGAAAAATAAAACTAATTCAATTCAAAATGTTAAAAATACAAATAATATATCAAAAAATTCAGAAAAATAAAACTAATTCAATTCAATATGTTAAAAACACAAATAATATATCAAAAAATTCAGTAAAATAAAACTAATTCAATTCAATATGTTAAAAACACAAATAATATATCAAAAAATTCAGAAAAATAAAACTAATTCAATTCAATATGTTAAAAACACAAATATTATATCAAAAAATTCAGAAAAATAAAACTAATTCAATTCAAAATTCTAAAAATACAAATAATATATCAAAAAATTAAGAAAAATAAAACTAATTCAATTCAAAATGTTAAAAATACAAATAATATATCAAAAAATTCAGAAAAATAAAACTAATTCAATTCAAAATTTTATACGCCTAGGCAGGAGTATGACTAAATCACTCCAAATTTCATGTATCATCAGTGGTATCTCGAATCATTCGAAAATGGACACCAAACACATCACGGGTAATATAATTCACATGATCCATTCAACAAAGTTTGGTACAATAAATTATTACACATCATTTCTTCCCTTGTGTCCCTGCTTGCTTACGATTGTGCCGTATCCATGGAGCATCCTCATCATTTAACTTAATGCTTGGGTCGGTGTTCACTTTGAAGGGCGGAATTTCAGCAAACATATTATAATCTTCTGACATGTCTGTCTTGTCCTCCACTCCCACGATGTTTCTTTTCCCTGAAAGAACAATGTGGCGCTTTGGATCATCGCATGATGTACTGATCGTTTTCTTATCTTTCCGTTTCCTCGGTTTGCTACTCATGTCCTTCACATAGAAAACTTGAGCGACATCTTTCGCCAGAATATAGATTTCTTCTTCCACATGGCTGCGTGCCCGTCAGCTCCCTTCGGAACTGATTGTCCGCCAGGACCCTTTCCAAAGATGACTTTCAAATCCTTGACCATATCAAATACCTCAGCACCAGTGCGTTCCGCAGGCTTCGGCCGGTGATCTGCCTTGCCGTTGTAATGCTTGCCTTTCTTTCTTACTGGATGAATTTTCGGAAGAAATCGACGATGCCCAAGGTACACGTTCTTCTTACAATTTGGCAAATGTACACTTTCAGTCTCATGTAAGCAGTGTGTGCATGCATTGTATCCCTTATTTGACAGTCCCGAAAGGTTACTAAGAGCAGGCCAATCGTTGATGGTTACGAAAAGCAACGCTCGTAGGTTAAATTCCTCTTTTTTGTGCTCATCCCACACACGGACACCAGGTCTGCCCCACAGCTGTAAAAGTTCATCAACTAATGGCCTTAGGTACACATCGATGTCGTTGCCGGGTTGCTTCGGACCTTGGATGAGCACTGGCATCATAATGAACTTCCGCTTCATGCACAACCAAGGAGGAAGGTTGTAGATGCATAGAGTCACGGGCCAGGTGCTATGGCTGGAGCTCTGCTCGCCAAAAGGATTCATGCCATCTGTACTTAGACCAAATCTTATGTTCCTTGCGTCAGCTGCAAAATCTTTGAACTCTCTGTCGATCTTTCTCCATTGCATTCCATCTGCGGTGTGTCTCAACTCCCCGTCCGACTTACGGTCCTCTTTGTGCCATCGCAACAACTTGGCATGCTCTTTGTTCCTGAACAGACGTTTCAACCGTGGTATTATAGGAGCATACCACATCACCTTGGCGGGAACCCTCTTCCTGGGTTTCCCGCCCTCAACATCGTCACCAGGGTCATCGCCTCTGATCTTATAACGCAATGCAGTGCATACCGGGCATTCATTCAAATTCTCGTATTCACCGCGGTAGAGGATGCAGTCGTTGATGCATGCATGTATCTTCAGAACCTCTAAACCTAGAGGGCAGACAACCTTCTTTGCTTCGTATGTACTGGCGGGCAACTCGTTATTCTTTGGAAACATATTCTTCAACATTTTCAGCAAGTTTTCAAATGCCGAGTCAGCTACACCTGCCTGTGCCTTCCATTTCAGCAAATCCAGTGTGCAGCCCAGCTTTTTCAGACCATCATCGCATCCAGGGTACAACGACTTTCTGTGATCCTCTAACATGCGATCCAAATTCTCCCTCTCCTTTTCAGTTTCGCAGCGTCTCCGTGCATCAGCAATGGTCCGACCAAGATCATCAACGGTCTCATCACGTGCCTCTTCTTCACCTTCACCTTCACCTTCCCCTTCACCTTCCCCTTCACCTGCCCCTTCACCTTCCCCTTCACCTTCAGCATCCTCCATGAAAGTATCACCGAAATGAGCAAGATAGTTTTCATCGATGAAATCATCCCCTTCTTCATCTTCTTCCATTATAACCCCTCTTTCTCCATGCTTGGTCCAACAATTATAGCTTGGCATGAAACCGTGCCGAAGCAGGTGCAGGTGAACTTCTCTTGAGGAAGAGTAACCCTTCTGATTCTTACAGTCAACACATGGACAGATAACAAAACCCTTCTGCTTGTTCGCATTAGCCACTACAAGGAAATCTTTCAAACCCGTAGTGAACTCGCGGGAGAGTCGGTTACCGTACATCCATTGCCGATTCATCTGCATTATTATAATATAAAATATATAATTAACCATCATGCATTTGTTAAAGTAACTAGCTATAAACAATAGAAATTAAACAATGAACAACACACATGCATATTTTATCAATGACACACATGCATGAAAGGTTCAAGTTGCTAACCGCGATCGAGGAGGAACCTCAAGTGTGGCTCCAACACTTCATATCATGTTTGTTTCACGCTGTTGGGCATTTCATCAAACACCTTGTGTGCATAAGAGGAACCAAAAGCAAACCTACACCCCCTTGTGAAGAGAAGTGGCACCAAATGGCTAAGTGAGTGCGCTGAACTGGTATATATAGGGGAGGAGCTTTAGTCGCGGTTGGCCAGGCCAACCGCGACTAAAGGCCTTTGGGCACCTTTAGTCGCGGTTGGCCTGGCCAACCGCGACTAAAGCCCCTCACGTGCACCAGCTGACCACCGAGCGCCCTGGCCCAAGCCTTTGGTCGCGGTTCGTTTGCCGAACCGCGACTAAAGACTTCATTAGTCGCGGTTCCTACAGTTTCGCGACTAATGGGGCTGGACGGAAGCCTCTTTTTCTACCAGTGAACCGAAGTAAGGAACGAACAAGGCAGATTCCTGCAAATGGAGCGAAGATCCCAAACCGCGGAAGATCCAGCTTTCTTCTACCTCCCAACTCCATCACAAGCGGCAACGCCGGGGAGCGCCACAAGTGTCACGGCGCAAGCGCGCCGCGAGTCCCACGACCACCGGCCGAGGCAAAGCGGAACACGCGTGCATGGGGATGCTTTGCTTTTCTACGTAGGTACTCACCCGCTATGACTTGACTCCGGCTCAGCTTGCTTCCCGGCCGCGCGCGTGATCGTCAGTACGTACCTCCACTCCTGTCAGTCGGTGCATGCATGGCCCGATCTGTTTTGCTTTCTAGATTTAGTATGTCGCCGGCCAGGTCGAGTGGTCGACGCGTGAGCTGTTTGATTGGTCCTTCTTCTTTTCCTATGTACTAGTTTGGTCCTTGATTTATTTATTTTTTGTACTCCAAAGTATGAGGAAGGGCCCCTTTTAGTTGCAATTTTGCTGTCATGCTGTTTCTTTATCACTTGTGAGTTGTGAGTATCATGCCCCATACTTAGAAGAGGCAGTGGAAGAAATGATAGGAGAAAATTATGTGCATCACGAAAGTTGCATCGTAAGGTTACTGACCTGGTTATACACATCTGATCACAGTAGATAGATGCATCGATGTCAACGGCCAACTATGAGTTATAATGTTTTAGTTGAAGGTCAGAGTATGGTATCCATCAGCTATTATTTACATCCCACTTGATTTCTTGTGGATAATTTTCTATCATACTGCCTTGTTATTTAAAGTGTTGCATAAGTGTTAAGATGCGGTGTTAACGAACTTGTTCCCACGCGGCGTTAAAATTACGATTTGTCTTTGAACAAAAAAACATTATGATTTGCCAAATATAATAGCGATTAGTCTCCCACAATTTGTGTTTTTCTTTGTATTGTACATACAATAATAGCTACATAACAGAACAAACTTATATTTCACACGTTTGCTAACATGCATGCACCTGAAAATTTTGAACCCGACAGTCGAATCGAGCTCGAGCCAGAGATCTCGCAGCCTATCACGGTGTTCCGGGTGGAGGCAGGCCGAAGGCTTGACGGGTGCGGGGTTGCCGATGCCATAGTTGGCGGGCCGGGTATAGAGGGAAGACCAGGGGAGGCGAGAACACGACGGCTCGAGCAAGGCGGCCGGTGGTTCGCCCAGTGGCACTGAGGAGGAGGGGGTGGATAGGAGGAGGAAAAAGATGCCACAACAGGTGGATAGCCAATTCTACAAAAAGCAAAAATAAATAAATGTGCTTAATAGTTAGGTCCTATATTTCGAGCAAATTTATATCCCACTGGTTTGCAAGATGATATGTGTTCATTTTCTCTCCCCTTTTCCTTTCATTTTCTTTTCTTTTCTCTTCCGCATTCATCCCATCTGGTGTCTATCGACCTACCTCCTTAAGTCGTGACGGTCCAAAACGAATTCCGTAGCCGGATTGCTAAATCTCAATCGACTGCTATATTCGTGAGATCTTACACTGAGATTCATGCATTTTTTTCCTTTTTTATATGTTATGTCACTTGAGACTTGGTGAAGTCTTAGTCGACTGAGATCTAGCCACACCCATTCTATAATATGCACACCTCTAATTGTTGGGGTGGGTCGGTTGATGAGCTCCTAGTGTAGCAGTGACTATAAAGGAAGTCTGATGGTGTGAGCCGCCATAGACGTGGAAGGAGGGGATTGAGTGTGTTAGTGAGAAAAATGGCAACAAAATGACAAGGAAAAAACGCGAGGAAGGAGAGAGCCTTTAGGATTTAGTAAAAGAAAGGGAAAGACCAAACACAATTTTTTGTAACTCGTTATTGATATAAAAACAGTAAAATGAGTTTTGCTGAAAATCAGCTAAAACTAATTTTCTATATACATATTGCTAGTGTTTGTTATTCAAATAAAATACTAGTATCGTATGCATGATAGTAGTATCATATGCAATATTAATGTATGATGCTTCCCATTATGATTAGCCCTTGATTTTTTTTTTCATTTTCTTTCGTAGGTTGTTTTGACCCACCTCCATTTGGTAATTTTTCTTTTTGCGAATAGGACCGAGATCTATTAAGGATAGGCACTAGTACAGCAAGCCCCAAAGAAGACAAAAATTACAATCCGGACCCTGGGGAGCCGACCATGCACGCCCACAGCCACGAGCTGAGGGTGCACCGCCGCATCCGCAGCCCTGTGCAACTAAGAATGATGGGGTGCCCTTCAAGAAAAAACTTAGATGGACATCTAACAACAAATTTTCAGTCACTTATCCACTAGCTTGGAGTACAGGGTATAGCAGTTGCATGACTTTTGATCAGGGAAGCATTATTTACATCTATCTTGTAAGAGAGGAAATAAGACCACCTGTAAGCTGGTCCCAGTCTCAATTCTAGTAGGGTGAAACAAAGTTAAATCATTGTGCGCCGCGCATAGTTGAAAAACACTCCTTGGTAGCCATCCCAATCGCTGGAAAATCGTCGGAGATCACACATGGCCTACCTACCTACCTACATTTGCTTAGGCAGCGCAAAAGCTGATTAACTGGAGCCCCACAAACCGCTCCTCGAGGGTGCTTTGCATGTGGACAGGGCACAAACAAAAATCAAGGGGTTGGCATGTAGCTTAAAGATCAATTAGAAAAATGAGTTAGTTGAACGTTGGCTGATTCATCAGTGACTCAAACGGCAGCACGAAATAGGGCGCGCGCTGGGCGGGACCTCCTAAACCACCACCAGCCGCCATGATCTTGTCGGCTATGCGAGGACCTGCCCCTTTTTCGGACGTGGATTTTTAGAACATCTGCACCCGGGCCCTGCTATTCTAGCTATCCAATATTGCTTTAAGATTTGTGCAACACAACTAAT
This sequence comes from Triticum aestivum, assembly GCF_018294505.1. Lineage (NCBI taxonomy): Eukaryota > Viridiplantae > Streptophyta > Magnoliopsida > Poales > Poaceae > Triticum > Triticum aestivum. The sequence continues at coordinate 621,512,162 of NC_057797.1, forward strand.
TTTCTATCTGAAATTTTCTCTTTTTTGTTTCTCTCGCATAAAACATGTTTTGAAGTTCAAACCTTTGCAGCGTGGCAAACCTTTGCCACGCTGCAAAGGTTTGAACTTCAAGACATGTTTTATGCGAGAGAAACAAAAAAAAGAAATGTGTTTGCACGAATCGCGAAGCACAGAATGGATGGCTAGATAATGAGGGCCTGGGTGTAGGTGTCTATTATATATTTTTGCCCCTTTTCCCCCGCTCCGGCCGATCCGATTTGTTTTAGGCTCTCAGGCGGCGCAACCTGCAAGCTCTTGATTGGAACACCCATATAACTTGACAAAAAGCTTTACGTTGATGCAACCAAGTCGTTCATGCATGCATGCATGCATGCATGGCATATAGGCATTGCATCCTTATCTGTCACATGGTGGAGGTCCGGTCTAGATTTCATGTGATCTATTACGGATATGTCGTCTGCGCCGTTGCTTTCTGCTGTAATCTGACGGGCGATCCGCCGGCTTTATGTAGCACCCCCTTGAATCAAATGTTTGAGAACAGATTGATGCCATTAGGGGCAAGACATTTGGGCAGGCAAGTAGGCAGGCCGAAGGCAGTGGATTGTGGAGAGTGGATTTTGAGCTATTGTTCCCAGCAGAGTGCTTGCTCGCATTGCTCTTGCACCCCTATGTAAGGAAATAACAGTGAAAGAGCACGCCCACGGTTGTGTTACTGATGAAACATGTACAGTACATCCTGGTTGGGATGGTTTTATTGGGTCATAGTGGGATTCTTCTAGTGGGTCATAGACAAAGATTAAGCTTAGCTCTGGGTAGAAAGCTAAGCTTAATGTATGAAGCACTTGCAAGTTGCATGCATGATCTGAATGCATGTGGTGTGGGCGGCCAGATTGGTCACAGACGTATAAACATCGAAACTTCTCCCCTCGCGTGACCTGAATTTGTAAAACATACTCATACGCGGTTCTTTTGGCTCCGGCAATAATAATCTAACACTGTGGGCTACTACTAGCTACTAGTAGCACACATGTTTATATTCGTTGTCAGTGTGACGGTGTCGTCCTTATCCGTTAAACGAAACACACACTAGAAATTTCTCCTAGAAGCACTCACGCACATTCTTCCTCAGGTTTCCTCATTTCCGCGCTTTTTCCTACGCTAGTCCTACCACACCTTTTCACGGAAGCAAAGCAGCACACTTTAATTTTTGGTCAATGCAATGCAATGCAATCCAGGGCCAATTCAAACTTATCCATTTTGATTCTCCTTTTTAAAAACCAGAGCCCCACCAACCAGGAATTCGCGTTGATCTCTATCGCCGCCCCCACGCAACACCCCAATGGTTTTGAGGGAAAATCAATCGTAATGGGATATAAACAATGCAGATTAGGCTGATCGTAATGGGAGTATCATTGGTAGTATCATGCGCGCCAACTAAGCAATTTTGATGAGGTAGCATATAATTAAATGAAGAAAGAGAGGCTTTAGTATCCTATCATGATATCGTATCATATTAAACAATAATGCTAAACATACAAAAAGTTACACACAATTACACGCTGACTAGGATTTTTCTTTCTTTCTAACTAACCACTCCCCCCTGATTTTCATGGGGGTGGGCCCATCCTTCCCCTTAACCTCCAATCACAACCCACCTGTTTGTAAAACCCATGTGAACTTATGTATCTGTAGCATTACTCCATATTAAATGATGTGTTACTTTGTGTTATGCATAACAATAAATGTAGTCCTATATGATACCAACATATGATACCATCCATTACGGATGTAGTATCATACACTAGTATCATATGCATGATACTAGTATATGATACTCCCCATTACAACCAGCCTTAGACGATGACAGGGAAGCCTTAACGCACCACATGCCAATATTCAATATGCACATTACTCGCACCTGCATATCTACGAGCTGCTTTCTTTGCCTTCGAGGGTCACCGTCTCACAATAGGAAATGACAGCGGCGTCCCATGGGTCGAGCCATCTGGCAGACCGGACGCTCGCCGCCAAACCCACGAGGCAGACCATGACCGGCCGGCACCGAGATGGTTTGCTAACGAGGCGCATCGTAGGACGCGACACTGACTCAGACCACCGTGGACGCCATGGAAGAAAAGCAACAAAGAGGAGAAGAGGACGCTACCATGCTCCTCTTCTTCAACTGCTTCCCCGCCGAGGAGCTTGAAGTGCTGGCCATGGCTAGGGTTAGGGCACGGGAGAGACATAGAGGGATTTGGGGAAGAAATCGAGCAAGGGACCGAGGAATGTAAGAAGAGTGTTTCCAAGGGGTTTTCTATAAAAAAAGAGCAGCCTCCGCAGCTCCTGTGTCGACGTGGCATGGGTCAACGCGCCACGAGGGCAGGTCAGTGAGCGCTAGTGAAGAAAAGGACCTCAGGTGAACCACTTATGAAAGAATTGGGACCTAAAGATGCATTTTCCAAGAAATATGACTAAAGTGACACAACGACAAAACATTTAGGACCTCCAGTGCATTTAACTCTTAATTTTTGGTCAATGCAGTGCAAGGCAAGGCCAATTCAAACTTATCCATTTTAATTCTCCTTTTTAAAAACCAGAGTCCCAACAACCAGGAATTCTGGTCGATCCGCCCCCATGCCACACCGCAATGGTTTTGAGGGAAAATCATTCAGAAGAGCATCTACAACCGGGCATCCCAAATCCTTCTCAAACGTCCGGGCGGCCTGCCCGATCACTGACCGGTCATGATTTTTCGACTCAGAAGAGCATCCACATTTTCCTCCGCCCGTCCACCGCCGACACCACTTTCCACTCCACCCATCCACCTAGTAGCCATGCCCCCACGTCACCGGGTGAGGAGTGGGCCATTTCTGACATCGGAGCGCCAACTCGAGCTCCTTGAGCAGATCCGGGCTAGACGCGAAGCCCGGATCGCCGCGGGCCTACCTTCGAATGAAGTGGATTCGGAGTAGGAGTTGGAGGATGAGGAGGAGGTGGTGGAGGAGGAGGATGAGGAGGAGGTGGAGGAGGAGGAGGACGAGGAGGAGGTTGAGAAGGAGGAGGAGGATGTGTGGGACGCTGGCGACGCGGATTTGCAGACCATCCTCAATTCCCTCCGGTCGGAGTCGGCTGCGGAGGCCGGACGCCGTCGCCAGCAGGAGATGGAGACGCAATAGGCCGCCGAGAAGGTGGAGAGACTCGCCTACATGGATGAGGTCGAGCAGGAGAAGCATGAGGCGGAGCCGTCCTACCCGCCCGTCCAACCGGCGTCCGGCACCATCGTCATGGACATTTCCGCCGACAAAGAGTAGCTATAGTCGTAGTATACCGTATGTAGAATTTTTTTTGCATGTTTTGTATGAATTTAGAGGTTGAAATATAAGAGAGACGGATGTAGAGTGCTAATTTAAGACGTGACCAGTTACTGTCCGCGTGAACATTTGAGAAGCCGGATTTGCAAAATCGAAGGGAAGCCTTAACGCACCACATGCCCATATTCAATGATGCACATGCAATATCTGCGAGCTGCTTTCTTTGCCTTCGAGGGCCACCGTCTCACGATAGGAAATGACAGCTGCGTCGCATGGGTCGAGCCATCTGGCTCGCCACCAAACCCGCGAGGCAGGCCACGACCGGCCGGTACCGAGATGGTTCGCTGACGAGGCGCGTCGTCGGACGCGACGCTGACTCAGACCACCGTGGGCGCCATGGAAGAAAAGCTGCTCAGAGGAGAAACCAAAGAAAGCTAACATGCACGGGGAGTGAGACTGGCCGAACGTGCAGTGACGGTGCCTTCCATTCCATGCACGTGCGAACCTCCTCCTCCTCCTCGTCCTTCTTCTTCTTCTTCTTCTTCTTCTTCTTCTTCTTCTTAGGGCTAGGCCCCGCTGCCCAAATTTTATCCAGTCCTGCTGCCACGCCATCCCTGTCACCGAATCAGCTCGCAGGAAAGTGCGGTAACGTGTGATCTGCATAGTCGTGGCACCATGGCATTGCATCCGCTCAAAGATATCTCGACTTTGAATACACTGCACTGCAAACCTAAAAATAATCTGAAGAGGAAAGTGAAAATTCGGTTGCGTTGCATGTATACTTTGCAGAAACAGGGATTAATCAACGGCTCACCGCCCGGCCGGCCACAAAGTTACGGAGGCCAGATTTTTCTGAAGCCCCGCAATTGGTAATGGGTCTGTCTAGGACAAATCTAAATGTGACATAGTTATGTCACATCTAACCTGATGTCCACTATATTTGTGGTCTATTTTTTTTGTCCTAGCTTTTTTTTCTGTTCCTTGTTGCTGCGTTATTTGTGGGAGTTTAGATGTGACATCCTTAGAAAACATCTAGATGTGAATTAGACAAACTGATTGGCAATTGCATGTGTGCATGTGACAGCCTGCTAGGCGAAGGCATCGTCGATCATGCATGGTCCATGCACGGGTGACTAGATGTCACTTGCACTCTTGCACATGCAGGAGTAAACTGCACAAAACCATACTAGGTTTGCCGAAAACATTGCGTTATATTTTTTTGACAGAAAACACCATGTCTTGAGTAATTTTTTTTTGCAAAAAACACAGATCGGTGGATTTGGCTCTGTTGATTGCGTTTATGACAGATGGGGCCTGCTAGTCAGGCTGACGTGGCGACAATTTCTCACACCGTTACGTTGACTTGTTTTGCTGGATGTGGGGCCGCTTGTCAGTGTAATACTACCTTTCTTTTCCTTAGTTCTCCTTTCCACTAATCTCTCTCTCTCTCTCTCTCTCTCGTCGGACCCGTGCCATGGAGCTCCATGGAGGAGCGCCGCCGCCGCCTAGCGCCATAGCATCCGAACTCTGCGACCATCGCCACCGTTAGCCCGCCCTGCCTAGATCCGGCAAGAAGCGAGCCGCTGCTACCATCCGCTTCTGCACTTCAGATCCGCGCGACAACGGTGGCGACGACCTCTGCCTCGGCCGGGGGCGGGATGGGCTCCGCGCGGCAATGGCTATGGTGGCCTCTGCCTCGGCTAGAGGCGGGATGGGAGGCGGGCCTCGTGCGCAACATGCTGTGGGCACGGCCGGCGTCCACTAGTGGCCCTCGTCGTCTCATCCGATCCATCGAGCCCAGCAGCACGAGGACAGCGACGACCGTGTGGGGATCAGCCTCAGCAAGGACTTGCCTGAGGCCGCTGTCCGGGCCCTCAACGCAGCCACGGCCGCGGCGGCCTCGGCCTCGGCCGGCGGCGGGACAGGCCGGTGCGTTGGAGCCCGCGCCCTGTGCGTTGATCTGGGTGGTGAAGATAAGACGAATCAGATTTCTTTTTCTTTTTCTTTCAATGACAAGTGGACCCCATAGGACTCCACAAAATGATTAACATTACCAAACGTCGCTGTTATATATGAGACGTCAAGTGGTGCCATGTCGGCCTGACTAGCGGGCCTCATATATCATAAACGCAATCAATAAAGCCAAATCCATTGATCAATGGTTTTTGCAAAAAAATTACTCAAGACGTGGTGTTTTCTGTCGAAAAAATATAGCGTAGTGTTTTCTGTAAAGCTAGCGTTCAAAGTGATGGTTTTGTGCAATTTACTCCACATGCAGCACAACACTAGGCAAGCAATAGGGGGGAGGGGGCAGCACCATATTTTATCATATTTTATGCAGAATCCTTGTGGGCGCGGGTGACTGTTACATTTGAAAAGCTACTCCCTCCTTCCATCTATATAGGGCCTAATGCGTTTTTCAAGACATCCTTTGACTATTGACAAAATTAATAGTACATGACATGCATAATGTGAAAATTATATCATTGAAAGCTCCTTTCACATATGAATTTGACGATGTGCTTTGTGTAAGTTGCATGTCATATATTATTGCTCTAACATTTGGTCAAAATTAACCTCGAAAAACGCATTAGACCCTATATAGATGGAAGGAGGGAGTAATTGGAATTGGATAGGCACCGGACTTTTGATCGATCGTCGACAAGGGAAGTTTTCTATAGGTTCTGTAATCCAGAGCTTATAAAAGGCGCGTCGCCGATACGGCGATACGCACGATACGGCCGCGATACTCGTATCCTAAGCGTATCAGGATTTCCGATTAAAAGAAAAGGAAAAATGATGATACGCTGGGGACACGCTCGGGATACGGGCAGGACACGGCCGTGCAGCCTCGAGCCCATTAAAGGCCCACGTATACGCCTAACCTAAGTGCTCTCTCGCTCTCTGTTCGACTTCACGATTGGATCGAGGGCGACGAGCACGCCGCCGCCGCCTGTCTCGCCGCTGGTGCCGTCGCCAAGACTGACTCGTCGCCGCCTCAACTCGTCAAGTGACCTCTTCTCCGCCGCTATAGCAAGAGTGAGGTAATTGATTCTTGCTGTGTGTGTGTTTGATGTATGTGCTTGGCTGCTTGCTGGCATGTGTGTGTGCACGCGCGCTTGCCGTATGTGCTTGGTGCTTGCTGATGTTCCTGCTACTATCTACTGGCACAGAGGGAAATACTCAAATCACCATCTAATCTGCGGGAGATGGCATGACAGCAAGCTAATGGACGAGGATCGAGGACATCGATGACCATTCACGACATGAAAAGATGCATGAGGCAACCAATGGGGCATCATTTTGTTCTCATCTCACGCATTATATTAGTATGTTCTATCTTTATTACATGCCATTTTATTAATTATGTATATATACTCGCCGTATCACATATTGTTGTTTCTAAAAATTATCGTATCCCGTATCGCCGCATCGGTATCGCTGTATCGGTGCAACGTCATATGTAGCAGTGAATTAGACACTGAACATAGATATCTTCCTTGATGATAGTGCAGTGACTCTCGGCCCTAAGCTGTACGAGACCGTGAGGGGCAAGCTGTCGCTGGGCGCGAGAATCCTCCAGGCCGGCCGCGTGGAGAACGTCTTCCGGCGGTGGTTCTCCGTGGAGAAGAAAGAAAAGCTCCTCAACGCCTCGCAGTGCTACTGCTACCTGTCCACCACCGCCGGCCCGATCGCCGGCATGCTCTTCGTATCGTCGGAGAGGGTGGCCTTCCGCAGCGACCGGTCGCTGGCGCTGACGTCGCCCAAGGGCGACACGGTGCGGGTGCTGTACAAGGCGGACGTCCGGCTGAGGAGGGTGAATGCGGCCATACCGAGCAAGAACCAGCACCGGCCGGAGCAGAAGTACATCCAGTTGGTGACCGACGACGGCTTCGAGTTCTGGTTCATGGGCTTCGTCAGCTACCAGGCATCCCTGCAGCACCTCGAGCAGGCCGTCAGCGCGGCGGGGAGTGGGATGAAGGTGTAGTCGTCGCGGGGCACGGGCACCGGGAGCGGGAGGCACTTGCGGCGTACCACAGCGTGAAAGCGACGCGAGCGCACGGCGATGCCGATCACTGTCTGACTACACGAGCAGCATGCGCGATTGGGAGACCTCGTCGGGCTCGGCGACTAGGCGCTGCGGAACATCGCCGCCGGGAGCTCAGCATGGTGTGAGGACCGGCGCTCGCCCGAGCCGACGCCGCACGAGGCCGAGGTTGTCGAGCTGGTGGCCTACGCGACCTCCCTATACGTGAGGATGGAGGGGAACGACGAACCGCGCGAGCATTACCGTGAGGACGCCCCGAGCAGGGGCACGAACCTTGCAGCGGGGGCCCTCTAATGGCGTATCAATGGGCGTCATGGATTGCTAGGTGCTGGAAGCCTGCAACCGATGTCGATGGGCCTTGGAGTGCACCACTAGTAAGCTGTTGCGGAGGCGCGGATGAGAGTGATGATAATGCTCAAGGAAATGGCACGGTGTGTTTGGTTCGGAAAATAACTGAAATGGAATGACACACTAAGATCTATAGACGGATTTGACAAATCCGACCCCCTATACGTCCACGGACGCGGCCGGGCACGTCCAGGCGGGCGCATCCAGACGGCCCCTCATATTTTCGTTTCGGCATCCATATATCTCAAATCCGAACTCTCAAATCCATGCACGTCGATCATACAAGACAATGTCACATGTAAATAGCAAATGTTTGTACGAAGCATACATAGTGTTTACATAAAATTTATTTTAAATGCCAAACTCAAGCATTATCTTCTTGGTTGCCATTGTGGGCCACACATGGGCTCCATAAGATCATTGAGTTGTTGCGTGTGCACCTGCTGATCTTGAAGATTTTGATGCATCTGCAGAAAGTTCATCAGCTGAGCCGCATCTTGATCTTCCTTGATTTCAACTTGTTCTTCAGGTGCATCGAAATCATGGGTTTGGGCTACATCATCATGGTCATCCTCGACAATCATATTGTCCGGATTAATACAACATGTCATCAACTGTCATAAAGTTTTTGATTCCCGCATCATTGCAGCGCTCCGCACAATTTCCAAACGAGACTAAAGCACACAGAATGCTTCTCCACATCCTTCCTAGCAGCTTCCTGCATTATGGCAAAGTGTCCCTGTTTATTGCCACGCGGCTCGGAGCACGATGGTGATTCCCCATTGCAAAGCCTCCTGAACACTGTAGATCGTTGAAGCATGTTGATGTCGTTGTGAGAACCCGGCATTCCAACGAAAGCATGCCAAATCCATAAGTCATGTGATGCCACCGCTTCTAGTATGATGGTGGCCTCTCTGGTGTGACCCTGATACATTCTCCGCAGACCTTTGGGGCAGTTCTTCCATTGCCAATACATGCAATCAATTGATCCGAGCATTCCTGGAAACCCCCTTGCCTCTCCAATAGCCAACAATTTCTCAGTGTCCTGCTCTTTTGGTTCTCCGAGATACTCAGGTCCAAACACCTCCACTACGACGCGAGCAAACCTGACATTATTCTTCAGGCATGCACTCTCCCCCATCCTGACCATCTCACCAACGGCATCTGCAGCAATACCAAGTGCAAGCATCCTCAGAGTAGCCGTGCACTTCTACTTGGCCGAGAAAGTGAGTTGGCCGCAACAATCCCTTGTGAGCTTGAAGTAGTCGTCGTGTGCCTCCACTCCCTCAATAATGCGCAAGAACAATGGTTTCCGCATGCGAAAACGGCGACCAAACCATGGATCATCAGGGAAAGTAGGTTTGAGAGTAAAGTAGTCTCCATGCAGTAGCTTTGCTCCAGACACCCTATCCCGATTAATCACAACTCTCCCTTTGATTGAGCCCTTGAAGTTGAGAATATGCTCCACTTGCCGGTCTATTTCCTCTTACATGCTCATGAGCATAATCATGTCCACTTCTTCGTCCGAATCCGACGAATTGATGAAATCATCTTGAATCATTTGGTCAAGCTCCGTCGGTCCATACTCCTCATTTGATGAAGCATCGAAATCCATCATTTTACCTAACAAAATCACAAAAAATCTAGTAAGACAATGTGTCGAACACATCAAGCGCAAGCCGGAGCCAGAGACTTGCCGGACGTACCACGGTGGCTTTCGGGCTGGCCACCACGTCCCCCTCGACGAGGACGGAAGGGCTCTTCTGGATCTGGTGTTGGAGAGCGCGGGAAGGGCTGCGAAGCGGGCGTGGTTGCAGAGCGTGAGACAGACGACGATGAGAAGGAAGAAGAGAGGAGATAGCAAATGGACCCGGGTGGTCTTCGGGTGGATTTGGTGCAATTTGGGGTGGGGTCGAGCTGTCGGGTCCGACTTGGCGAGCATGCAAGGGCACGCCCGGGCGTCCCCATATCCACCCCATATTTGGGCCGGATATTGATGCGGCTTGAACTACGTCGGTATTTCCCCAAAGAGGAAGGGATGATGCAGCACAGCTACGTAGGTATTTCCCTCAGTGATGAGACCAAGGTTATTGAACCGGTAGGAGAACCACGCAACACCATGTGAACGGCTCCTGCACACAAAGAACAAATACTTGCAACCTGACGTAAGAGAGGGGTTGTCAATCCCTCAAGGGTAAAAAAGATAGGTAAAATTGTAGTAGATTGAATAAATAGATCTCGCGGAAACGCGAGATAAAAGAAATAACAATAAATTGCAGCAAGGTATTTTTGTGTTTTTGGATAAATAGATCTGAAAATAAAAAGCAAACAAAAATAGATCTCGAAGGCAAATATAATAAAGAAGCGACCCGGAGGCCGTAGATTCACTAGTGGCTTCTCTCGAGAAAATTAGCATACGGTGGGTAAACACATTACTGTTGGGCAATTGATAGAACTTCTAATAATCATGACGATATCCAGGCAATGATCATTATATAGGCATCACGTCTAAGATTAGTAGACCGACTCCTACCTGCATCTACAACTATTACTCCACACATCGACCACTATCCATCATGCATCTAGTGTATTAAGTTCATGGAGAAACAGAGTAATGCAATAAGAACGATGATATGATGTAGACAAGATCTATTTATGTAGAAATAGACCTCATCTTGTTATCCTTAATAGCAACGATGCATACGTGTCGGTTCCCCTTCTCTCGCTGTGATCAGGCGCCGTAAGATCGAACCCATCACAAAGCACCTCTTCCCATGGAAATAAAAATCGATCTAGTTGGCCTAACTAAGCCAAAGATTCGAAGAAGAAATACGAGTCTATAAGTAATCATACATATAAGAGATCAAAAGACTCAAATAACTTTCATGGATAAAAATATAGATCTGATCATAAACTCAAAGTTCATCGGATCCCAACAAACACACCGCAAAAAGAGTTACATCAAATAGATCTCCAAGAGACCATTGTATTGAGAATCAAGAGAGAGAGAGAGAGAGAGAGAGAGAGAGAGAGAGAGGAAGCCATCTAGCTACTTAGTACGGACCCATAGGTCTACAATGAAATACTCATGCATCATCGAAGAGGCACCAATGAGGATGACAAACCCCTCCGTGATGGTGTCTAGATTGGATCTGGTGGTTCTGGAACTTGCGGTGGCTGGAATTGATTTTCGTCGACTTCCCTAGGGTTTCTGGCATATTGGGGTATTTATAGTGCAAAGAGGCGGTGCAGGAGGCCACCGAGGTGGACATAACCCACCAGGGCGCGCCTGGGCCCAGGTGGGTTGTGCCCCCCTCGAGGCACCCCTCTGGCCCATCTTGTGTCTGCAGGTCCAGAAAAATTCTCTAAAAAGCTCCGCTGCATTTGGACTCCTTTTGGTATTGATTTTCTATGAAGGAAAAAAACAAGCAAAAAACATCAACTGGCGCTGGGCAGTATGTCAATAGGTTAGTCCCAAAAAACGATATAAAGTTCCTATAAAATGATTTTAAAACATTCAAGAATGATAATATAACAACATGGAACAATAAAAAAATTATAGATGCGCTGGAGACGTATCAGCATCCCCCAGCTTAATTCCTGCTCGTCCTCGAGTAGGTAAATGATAAAAACAAATTTTTTGATGTGGAATGCTGCCTAACATGTCCATCACATATTCTTTTCTTTGTAGCATGGACATTTGGACTTCTATATGATTCAAAGAAATACTCTAGTTTTGACATGAAGATTTCAATACTCAAGCATATCAACAAGCAACCATGTCTTTCAAAATATCAACACTAAAGCAAGTTATCCCTGGCCCATTATGTTCAATCTTTGATCCATTCATGAAACACACTCACATATTAGCTACACCCAATGCTCAAGTACGATCATAGTGCCCCTTAGTTGGTGCTTTATAAGAGAAGATGGAGACTCAAAAAAAATTGCATGAAGTAAAAGAAAGGCCCTTCGTAGAGGGAAGTAGGGATTTGTAGAGGTGCCAGAGCTCAAAGTGACAAAGATAGATGAAATGATCTAGATGACGACTAGGGGGGTGAATAGGCGTTTTAAAACTTCTACGGATTTGGCTTTAACCTAATGCGGAATTACACTAACGGAAACTTTTCATGCACAAATCCTAAATATGCTAGGCTCAACTAAGTGCACCAACAACCTATGCTAAACAAGATAGGCACTAAAAGAAACTAGCAAGCACAAACTATATCACAAGATAAGGAAATGTAGGAAGTACTAAGCAATTCAACTAGCACAAGATATATCAATATGAGCAAGTATGAATTGCGGAAAGTAAATGGTGTGGGCATGAGATAACCACAAGTGAGTCGGAGACGCGGATTTATCCCGAAGTTCACACTCATGAGAGTGCTAATCTCCGTTAGAGCGGTGCCAAAGCCAAAGCTCCGGGGCGTCACCAAGTGACTCACCGTATTCTCCCTTCCGAGTCACCCCCAACGGATGAGCCTCGGTTCACTTGGGGTTGGTCTTGAAGGCGACCACCACACCTTTACAAACTTATCCGGAGCACACCACAACCATGGAAGCTTCCGGAGGAACTTGACCACCTAGGCCACTTCAACACCCTTCCCCGGAGCACACCACAAAAGGAAGCTTCCGGGGGGACCTGGGCCACATAGGCCTCTTCACAATATTCTCAATGTATCACCAAACCATCTAGGAGGCGAAGCCTCCAAGAGTAATAAACTCACGGGCTCTCACTCGAACAAGTCGATGCGAGGAGCTCAAACCAAAGAAACAGATGCAATGCAAGGTCAAGCAACAAATGCTCAACTCACTCTCTCAATCTCACAAGATGCAACTCAAGAAAGTAGGGGATTGAAGAGAGGGGATGCAATGGAGGAAATCAACAAATGACTCCAAGATCCATCCACAAATCCCCCTTCACTTAGAGGGGAGATAGGGGTTTGGGAGAGGTGGTAAGAGGCTCAAAATGATGTTTAGAATGTGAATGAACAACCCCCAAACCGGTGGGGAGGAAGGGCTCTTTTATAGCCAACTTCCAAAACTAGCCGTTGGTGCTCCAACGGACACTTCCTGGACACCCCGTGCCCACGGTACAAGCCCGTGTCCACGGGGCCCCATGCCCACGGGGGTCAAAAACCCCGTGTCCACGGGGTACCCAGAACAGCTTGCAGCAGCCCACTAAAACTGTGATAACTTTGGCATACGGACGCCGAATTTGATGATCTTGGACTCGTTTTGAAGCTATGGAAAAGCCCAAGGTCCTCACATAGAGAGCCACCCAAGATCAACAAGAAATAATAATGCAATTAATGCAAAGGTTTGAGCTCTCTACATGCGACATGATCAAGCTACTTGCCCGAGAGTCCCTCTTGATAGTACGGCTATCAAACCTATAATCCGGTCTCCCTCCAAGCACCATGAGACCGGCAAAACTAGGAAAACCTAGCTAAGGTATAACTTTGCCTTGCATATTCAACTTGATCTTGGTAATGACTCCAATGCTTGTCTCAAGTTGGAATCCCTTTCTTGTCCACAACCACTTGGTGAAGATGCTTGAATTGCTTCCTCATATTGCAATGAGGGAAGCCTTAACTTAAGCCCATCTTCTCATGAGCATTATCATGATGTGGACCGCAAGCTTCAAAGCATATAACCTCCGGCTTCTCATTTTGCACTTGGACTCCTCGAACCCGATGACCATCACCACTTGATGTCATCCACACATAGGCTACTTGAGATCTTTCCTTTTGATGCAAGCCCATGAGAAACACCTAACCCACATAGACATAACAAACACATAGCATGGGTTAGGTAACAAAGCACAATTCACAATTACTTACCATACCACTAGATCGCTTGATCCCACGTGGTACAATGTTTGCGCTTTGAGAGTTGACCATCTAGATATAATCTTCGAGCTTCATCTTGGTCAACCAACATCTTTACTCCAAGCTCCATCTTGGTTTCTTGAAAGCCACAATGAACTCTTCATTTCCCTTCATTGCTTCAAGATAATATCACCAAAGACTCTTTCATGACCATATCAAGTTCCACTATGAATATCATCTTGATCACCACTTGCCCTTCTAAAAACTCCATCACAATCTCTTAAGAGGCATAATGAATTCTTCACTCTAGTTGCTTGCTTTAAGACTTGATCAACTGAAACCCAACACGTGAGCTCACCATGATCTGGTCTTGAATCATAACTTGAATTCTTCTCTTTGATTATTCTCTCAAACCCTTGATCCTTAAAAGTCCACCATCATAATATCTTGAGAGGCACAATGAATTTTTCACTCTAGTTGCTTGCTTCAAGACTTGATCAACCTAAACCCAACACATGAGCTCACCATGATCTTGTCTTGAAACCATAACTTGAATTCTTCTATTTGATTATCCTCTCAAGCCCTTGATCCTTAAAAGCCCAAATATGTTAGTCTTTGAGATCCTCCAATGAACTTCACCATGAACATAATTAGATTAGGCATAGAAATCAATCTTGATGGATTCAATAGAAGTACTCGAAGACCAACTTGAAACCTCATTGGATATGGGATCTCGAGAGCCAACACCTAGGCCTCGTGATCACGGGGTATCCAGAGAGTTGAAACTCGACCCCATGCGCATGGTACAAGCCCATGTGCAAGGGGTATCCAAAGAAGGATACCATGAGGACTTCTTCAGATGCTTTGATGGCAGACTTCACAAAACAACCCAATGCACTTCAAGCATCACTATGTAACATATCTTCATATAAGATTCAATGCACTTGATGCTCCATAGGAATTGTCATTTAACTCCAAAGCATACAACAAATATATCTTCATATATATGGACTTCATCCTTGATTCCATCCAATATCCTTGAGGCACTATCTTCATATATATGGACTTCATCCTTGATTCCATCCAATATCCTTGAGGCACCATCTATGGACAAAACCTTCAAATATATCTCCTTGAGAAACATTAGTCCATAGAGATTGTCATTTAATTACCAAAACCACACTTAGGGGCTACATGCCCTTTCAATCTCCCCCATTTTGGTAATTGATGACAATCTCAACAAGAGGGTTTATATAATGAAATTAAAACAAGTATGCAATCTATCCGAGAATAAATTGTATACTTGAGGTGGTTTTGATAGCCTCAAATATCACAAAGATAGTTGATGTTATCAAAACCGGTTATACTAGCATCGAAATACTACACAAGAATTTGATGCTAGTATAATCACAATATATAGAGCAAACTCCCCCACAATATATGCATGTGAAAGAACTCGGTGGAGTTTTCTCTATATACACATCGATGCTACGAGCAAGCACAACATACGTATATATGCATGAATGACAGGGACCAACCCACTTCTCCTAAACCCTCTAAAATTCTCCCCCATTGGCAACAAGTGCCAAAATGAAAGAAAAATCTAGACAACCAATATAGTATGGTTCCTCCTTAATTTGTGCATTTCTCATATTGTGAGTGGAATCAAGTGCACATATCCAGTTACGAACAAACGAAGAAATTCACACTATGTTGAGGATCCATAGAATGCACCAAAAAGATATGTCATGAGAATCAAACATCCAAAGGATCAAAAGAACATATTTTGGACAAGGGGTAATGGAGATATCCAATATGATAATCATGCTAAGCATGGGTCCAAAATATATTTAAAAACATGAGTGCAAATATAGTTTATTCCTTTTCTCATCGTACTTTCACTTTCCATGGCTAACCGTATCCACGGGTGCCCTCCATACCAACACTTTTTAAGAAATTTATTATTTGACAACATAAAGTAAATTCATTTTTCATTTCGGGACTAGGCATCCCTAATACCTTTGCCGTACTGTCGTGCAATGACAACTGAATAAACACTCATCTTGAGAATAACACATCTAGTATGGAAATATATCAGCCACCCCCTACCATTTCATGAGCCGTACAAGCACACAAAAGAAAATTTTATTTTGAAAAATAGAAATGACACATACAAATTTTCTTAGAACGGCAAAAGAATACCACATATAGGTAGGTATAGTGGACTCATATGGCAAAACTGGTTTAAGGATTTTGGATGCACAAGTAGTGATCATACTTAGTGCAAATGAAGGCTAGCAAAAGATTGAGAAGCATCCAACCAAGAAATGAAAAATATCATAAGCGAGCATTAAGCATAACTAACACCGAATAATGCACCACAAGTAGGATATAATCTCATAGCATAACTATTGACTTTCGTGCTTGCATAGGGAATCACAAACCTTAACATTAATATTCTTCTAAAGCATAATTACTCATCAACATGACTCACATATTATATCATCATATCGCAAAACTATTACAAGGAATCAAGTTTATTTTGTCCAATGATCTACATGAATTTTTTTATTATATCCCTCTTGAATTTCTATCACTTTGGGACTAATTTCATATGTTGCTTTTGATAGCTCAAACAAATCTAAGTGATGAGCATGAGCATAAAAATTTTCTTCTCTCAAAATAATTTAAGTGAAGTAAGAGATATTTTATTAATTTTTTAACTAACTCTCAAATAAATCTAAGTGAAGCATTGGAGAATTTCTTGAAAAATACTAAAGCACACCGTGCTCAAAAATATATAAGTGAAGTACTAGAGCAATTCCATAGCTCATAAAGATTTAAGTGAAGCATAGAGAGCAATTCTAACAAGTCATAGCATAATTTTGGCTCTCTCAAATAGGTGTGTCCAGCAAGGATAGATGACTACAAATAAAAAGTAAAACAAGCAAAGACTCATATCACACAAGATCTCCAAGCAAAACTCATGATATGCGACAAATAAAATATACTTCCAAGTAAAATACCGATGGTCGTTAGAAGAAAGGGGATGCCACTCGGGGCATCCCCAAGCTTAGTTTCTTGCTTCTCTTTTATATAATAGCTTGGGATGCCATGGGCATCCCCAAGCTTAGGCTCTTCTTACTCCTTATTCCTTCATCCATCGTTATCTCACCCAAAACTTGAAAACTTCAATCACACAAAACTCAACAAAACCTTCGTGAGATTAGTATAAGAAAGCAAATCACTACTATAAGTACTATTGCAAACCCATTCATATTTTATTTTTTTAATTATATCTACTGTATTCCAACTTTGCTATAGCTTATACCCTCCAATACAAACTATAGATTCATCGAAATAAGCACAAAATGCAAAGAAAACAGAATCTGTCAAAAACAGAACAGTCTGTAGTAATCTGAAAACTTTCGATACTTATTTAACTCCAAAAATTCTGAAAAATTAGGACAACGTGGGCAATTTGTATATTAATCTCCTTCAAAAAGAGTTAGTATTTTATCGTGCTTCTGTTAAAAATGAGAATTATTTTCGTGAGCACAAAATTTCTGTTTATCAACAAGATCAAAGCAACTATCACCCAACATGATCTCAAAGGATTTGCTTGGCACAAACACTAACTAAAACATAAAAAGCACAATCATAACAGCAGCATAATTGTGCAAACACTCAATAACATAAATAAAAAGACAAAAATAAATTTTATTCATTGGGTTGCCTCCCAATAAGCGCTATCGTTTTATGCCCCTAGCTAGGCATAAGATTTCAATGATGCTTACATGAAAGATAGTAATTGAAACACGAAGAGAGCATCATGTAGCATGTGAAAACACATTTAAGTCTAACATAGTTCCTATGCATGAAACATGAAGAGAGCATCATGTAGCATGTGAAAACACATTTAAGTCTAACATACTTCCTATGCATAGGTATTTTATAAGCAAACAAATTATCAAAACAAGTAAAGACTAGCGTATGCCAGGAAGAAAAATGAAACATAGGCCATCTCAACATGAAGAGAGGTAATTTAGTAGCATGAATATTTTTACAACCATATTTCCCTTTCTCGTAATAATTATATGTGGGATCATATTTAAATTCAACAATATAGCTATCACATAACATATTCTCTATATGATCCACATGCATGCAACGTTTACACTCTTCCATAATAGTGGGATTATCATCAAATAAAGTCATCACCTCTCCAAGCCCACTTTCATCAAAAATTTCATAAGATTGAACACTCCCCAAATATGTGGGATTATTTTTACCTAAAGTTAACTCTCTTCCAAACCCACTTTTAATATTATCGCAAGCATATTCATCATGAGGTTTAAATAAAAATTTAAGATCATAAGAATCATTGTCACCCCAATCATAATCATTGCAAAAAGTAGTGGACATAGCAATATTAGCATCCCCAAGCTTGGGGTTTTGCATATTATTAGCACAGTTGACATTAATAGAATTTATAATTACATCATTGCAGTCATGCTTTTCATCTAAGGAGCTATCATGAATCACTTTATAAATTCCTTCTTTTAACACTTCATCACAATTTTCTGATTCATGAATCTCAAGCAAAACTTCATAAAGATTATCTAGTGAACTCAATTCACTAGCAATGGGTTCATCATAATTGGACCTCTTGCAAATATTAGCAAGTGGATGAGGATCCATAACAATAGATTTTTAGCAAGCGAAGATGCCAGCAAGTGGAAAACACATGGCAACACAAGCAAACAAGAGATCTGACAAGAAAAAAGATGAACGAAAAAGCAGGCGAATAAAACGGCAATTTTTTGTGAAGTGGGGGAGATGAAAACGAGAGGCAAATGGCAAATAATGTAAATTGCAAGGAGATGAGATTTGTGATTAGGAACCTGATAGATGTTGATGATATCTCCCCGGCAACGACGCCAAAAATTCCTTTTAATGCAGTTTGAACTATGTCGGTATTTCCCCAGAGAGGAAGGGATGATGCATCGCAGCTACGGTAGGTATTTCCCTCACTGATGAGATCAAGGTTATCGAACCAGTAGGAGAACCACGCAACACCACGTGAATGGCTCCTGCACACAAAGAACAAATACTTGCAACCCGATGTAGGAGAGGGGTTGTCAATCCCTCACGGGTAAAAAGAGAGGTAAAATTATAGTAGATTGGATAAACAGATCTCGCGGGAACGCGAGATAAAATAAATAACAATAAATTGCAGCAAGGTATTTTTATGTTTTTGGATTAATAGATCTGAAAATAAAAGCAAACAAAAATAGATCGTGAAGGCAAATATAATAAAGAAGAGACCCGAGGGCCGTAGATTTCATTAGTGCCTTCTCTCGAGAAAAATAGCATACGGTGGGTAAACAAATTACTGTTGGGAAATTGATAGAACTTCGAATAATCATGACGATATCCAGGCAATGATCATTATAAGGGCCTATTGTCCCGGTTCGTAAGGGTCTTTTGTCCCGGTTCCTGAACCGGGACTAAAGGGTCGGTACTAATGCCATGTCCCTTTTGTCCCGGTTCAATCCAGAACTGGGACAGATGGGCCTCCACGTGACCTGTGCGCGGAGCCCAGGCAGGAGACCCTTTGGTCCCGGTTGGTGGCACCAACCGGGACCAATAGGCATCCACGCGTCAGCATTTCTGTGGCTGGGGTTTTTGTTTTTTTTTGAAAGGGGGGGGTTGGGGTTTTGGGGGGTTAATTTAGGTGTTTCATATATTGTGTTAGCTAGCTATAATTAATAGATAGAAGTGTCCTCTCTTATGTCCGTGCTTGGTCGACGCTACGTACTATACATACGTATAGAGAGGACTAGACACGCTAGCTAGCTAGTAAGCAAATGAAGGAAACAGAAGATCGTCATGAACATATATGCATACAGAGAGAAGTGATATCGACCACCTCTCCTTCTTCGAGAGATCGGTCGAACAACAAGTTCTCGTATATCTATCCGACACTACCGGCTACATATATACAATAATTATCTCTTACAAATATAATCATACAGACTCATGGTCCACATAGTATTCTCCGTCTTCAGCGATCACGTGGTCAAGAAAGAATGCCGCCAATTCCTCTTGAATTGCTCGCATGCGAGCTGGTGCTAGGAGTTCATCCCGCTTCCGAAACATCTAATTTGAAGAAGGGGGTCAATACATATATATATATATATATATATATATATATATATATATATATATATATATATATATATATATGAATGAATGAATGAAACTCAACACAAATGATGGTAATAAAATAAATTTGTGAATGTTGTTATTTACGTACTTCATATTGTTCGTCAGTGTAGCCCCGCTCACAGGTCGTGTGGCGGATGGACTCGCAAACGTAGTATCCACAGAAATCATTCCCTTGTTCCTGCCCCACCACTTTACAAGAAATAGAGGTCAATCAAACTGATAAGCAAGAATGCCAAATGGTATTGATGAAACTAGCGCTTGAATCAATAGGAGATGCGCGGAACATGCTATTATAGTATTTACTTTCGGGTGTCTAAATTGCAGCTTCTTTGGGAGTCCTGGAGCTTTTTTGGAGAATTTTTTCCAAACCCTGCCAGACAAAGAAAACAATTACTTGATATATCAGGAAATGAACAAAGTTGCTGATATGGTGGATAATGATCTATTTAACTTACTTCTCGAGCATTTGAGTCATGTCTGCATAGTCCTGGGGATCTTTTCGTCTTGAGTCTAAGACGGTTACTAGTCCCTGCTCAAGCTTAATCTCTAGGAGAATATAGTGGTAACTGCACACGCATGCATAACTCATCAATTACATTACTATAACCTTGACTAATATATAAGGGAAACCGAATACGCACAAGACAGTAACACTCACTTGAAGTTGTAAGGAAAGAGTATTATATCTTTGTTTTCATTTATTACCAACGATCGTAGCAGGTTGGCCTCAGTATCTGCGGCATGAAATTTAACCTGAGTTGCATCTATAAGATATGTGTTAATGAACCCAATATCACCGACTTGTCTTTTCTTCAATTCGGCGATCTTCAATCTGCATAATATAGTGAGGATGATTATAAATACATGCAATGAAAGAGCTGAGCTATATAGAGAGACTTAATGACAGAAGTAGTACTACTTACAGACAGTAGCAGGCGACCGTTGTTTTATCGAGGGCCAATTGATTGAAAAACTGAAAGAACTCCTCAAATGGAACAGGCAACAGTTCAATTCCAACGAGGTCATGCTCCTTTTTAACTTTCACATACAAAGTACTCCTCCCCCCAGAGTCTCTGCAGATTTTCAAGTACCAATCATGCAATCTTCGCATCATCGTTGATAGAGATCTTTCATCTTTGACGAGAGGCTTCCCGTACTCGTATCTTTGTATCCGCACCTCCATGAAATCATAATGTACATCGTCGGGCAGGTAATCGCCAAGATTGCTATAACCGGGCACCATCCTCGGATCATTAGCGACGTTGTCGCTAGGCACCTTGAGCGGGGGGCACGATTGCTTCGCTTGTTCGCCGAGCTGGGCAATTTGTTTCCCAGCTCGTCGTTCTTTCAGCCTTTGATCACTGACAGTACTTCCCGACCGCTCCGCTTCGGCAAATTCCTTTGCAATAATGCGCTCATAGTTTCCTTTCGGCGGAGACTTGGGTGGTTTTGTCAGGGCAGGCAGAGTGCGCTTCGCTTTCACCGGATCTACCTTCTCCTTCGGAGGTGGATGTTTCTTTGCTTTCACCCCTTCAAAGTAGTTCCTCACTTCTTCTCGTGCGATCTCGGCGTTCTCCTCCGGGGTCCTCTCGTATGGTAACTTCTCTGGAGTCTTCAGAAAAGGACCAAATCTGTATTTCCTCCCGCCTCTGGTTGTACTGCTCGACGCCGGCAGGAGCAGACAGAGCGGTTGTCTTCTTTACTTGCTTACGAGGCGGAGGAGAAGGACTACGACGCGCCGGAGCAGCCGGAGCGGCGGCAGGTCTCTTCCGCCCTTGCTGACGAGGCGGAGAAGGAGGAGGCTGGCTTCTCGGGCGCGTCGGCGCAGGTGGAGAAGGAGGCGGAGTGCCGCCACGCGCCGGAGAAGGAGCCGGTCGAGTGCCCTGATCGTCACTCGCCGGAGGAGGAGGCGGTGGAGGAGGCGGAGTGCCCTGACTCGCCGGAGGAGGAGGCGGTGGAGGAGGCGGAGTGCCCTGACTTGCCGGAGGAGGAGGAGGAGGCGGAGGCGTCCAGTTCGGAAGGTTGATGAGCTCCTTTTGCCATAGGCATGGAGTCTTCAGAGCAGACCCCAGCCTAGTCTCCCCTTCACCGGTAGGGTGGTCAAGCTGGAGGTCCTCAAATCCCTCCGTTATTTCATCCACCATCACCCTAGCATATCCTTCTGGAATCGGCCGACAGTGAAAAGTTGCGCCGGGTTCAGTAGGATAAACAGAGCCAACAGCCGCCTTGACCTTCAAATTCATCCATTGCGTCATAAGGTGGCAATTTTGAGACTCCATGATAGCATCCACGGGATAGCTGGCAGGAGCCGTCAAGGCATGCTCCGGCTGAAGCAGCTCGGTGGAAGCCACGCTGCTTCTCCGCTGAGATGGCGGGGTAGCTTCGGGGGAAGCTTCGGCAGTACGTTTGCTGCGATTTGCTTCTCGTTCCTCTATCGCTTGTACCCTTGCTTGCAGCGCCTGCATTTGGGTCTGCTGCAATTTTTTCCTCCTCTCCTGGGATTTGTAACCGCCTGCGTCCGGAAACCCAACCTTCCACGGAATGGAGCCTGGCGTGCCTCGTGTCCGTCCAGGGTGCTCAGGATTCCCGAGGGCCATTGTGAGCTCGTCGTTCTCTCTATCTGGAAAGAACGTCCCTTGCTGCGCTGCTTCGATATACTGCTGAAGCTTCCTGACTGGTATGTCCATTTGATTGTTCGTCCAAATGCACTTCCCTATTACAGGGTCCAAGGTTCCGCCAGCCCCGAAGAACCAAGTCCGGCAACGGTCTGGCCAGTTAATTGTCTCTGGTTCGATCCCTTTATCAACCAGATCATTCTCAGTCTTGGCCCGCTTAGGCCGGGCTACGAGGTAGCCACCTGACCCCGTGCGATGGTGATGCTTCTTCTTCGCAACATTTTGCTTGTTTGTCGCCGACATCTTCTTACTCTTTTCCGATGTCTTGTGGGCCACAAATGCGGGCCAGTGATCTCTGATCTTCTCATATCTGCCCTTGAATTCTGGTGTCTCATTATTTTCGACAAATTTATTCAGCTCTTTCTTCCACCTCCTGAATATTTCTGCCATCCTCTTAAGAGTAAAAGACTTGATTAATTGCTCTTTGACTGGCTTCTCTGGATCATCCTCTGGCGGTAGGGTGAAATTTGACTTCAGCTCAGTCCAAAGATCATTTTTCTGCATATCATTGACATAAGACACCTCAGGGTCTTTTGTAGTCGGCTTTAACCATTGCTGGATGTTGATCGGGATCTTGTCCCTAACCAAAACCCCGCACTGAGCAACAAATGCGCTCTTTGTCCGGAGGGGTTCAATCGGTTGGTCGTCGGGCGCGATTGCTATGATCTCAAACTTTTCATCCGAGCTCAACTTTTTCTTCGGGCCTCGTCTCTTTACCGAAGTTGTGCTCGATCCGGAGGGCTAGAAAAAAGAACAAAGACTTAATTAATATGTGTACATACCAAAACAATGAATGCATCAATTAGCTAGTCAGCAGAAGCTTAACTAATATATATACCTGGCCGGACTCGGTTCGGTCACCGGAGACGTCATCACGGTCTCCTTCTTGCACCGGCATTGGGTCACCGGAGCCGTCCTCACGGTCTCCTTCTTGCACCGGCATTAGGTCACCGGAGCCATCATAATCATAGCCAGCTGCTTCCAGACCATCGGTGTCGTTGAGAAACAACGAGCAGACGACATCACTTCCTCGTGCGATTATGTCCCCCAACAACTCTTCTTGTACTTCGTCTCGGGCGGTGTCCATAGTTTCTACAAATATTGACAACATGGAAATTATTATTCAAACATGACAGATGGATATATTAGTGGCAAACGTAGAACTAATATTAATTAGTGGCCTCGACGCTGCTTCTCTAGGGTTTGGGGTGGCCTCGACGCTGCTCCTCTAGGGTTTGGGGTGGCCTCGACGCTGCTTCTCTAGGGTTTGGGGTGGCCTGGACAACGCTTCAAGGATAAAAAAAGAAGAGGAAGAAGAAAAAAAGAGGAGAAGAAAGAATAGAGGAGTAAGAAAAAAAGAGGAGAAGAAAGAATAGAGGAGTAAGAACTCCTCTATTCTTTCTTCTCCTCTTTTTTTCTTCTTCTTCCTCTTTTTTTTATCGGGAACGAGGGTCGTCGAGGGTCACCGAGCAGTAGAGGAAACCCTAAATAGCAAGTATCGTGGGTGTGAC
Source organism: Triticum aestivum (assembly GCF_018294505.1). NCBI lineage: Eukaryota > Viridiplantae > Streptophyta > Magnoliopsida > Poales > Poaceae > Triticum > Triticum aestivum. Next base: position 621,536,120 of record NC_057797.1, read on the forward strand.
ATACATGTGGCCGTCAGTGTCGGACACTACATCCACGTCCCACAAGTGACGTGGGCGTCGAAGCCCGCATCACTTGTGGGACGTGGATGTAGTGTCCGACACCGACGGCCACATGTATCTTACACCGACGATACTTGCTATTTAGGGTTTCCTCTATCACTCGGCGACCCTGACCCTCGATGACCTTCGTTCCCGATAAAATAAAGAGGAAGAAGAAGAAAAAAAAGAGGAGAAGAAAGAAGAATCTTTCTTCTCCTCTTTTTTTTCTTCTTCTTCCTCTTTTTTTATCGGAAACGAGGGTCGTCGAGGGTCGCCGAACGGTAGAGGAAACCCTAAATAGCAAGTATCGTGGGAAGAGGAGAAGAACTCCTCTATTATTTCTTCTCTTTTTTTCTTTTTCCTCTTCTTTTTTTATCCTCTTCTTCCTCTCATGTTCGGCGACCCTCGACGACCCTCGCTCCTGATAAAAAAAGAGGAAGAAGAAGAAAAAAAGAGAAGAAAGAATAGAGGAGAAGATCTCCTCTATTCTTTCTTCTCTTTTTTTTTTCTTCTTCCTCTTCTTTTTTATCCTTTTCTTCCTCTCATGTTCGACGACCCCCTCTCGACCCCCTCTCGACCGTCGACCCTCGACCCTCACATATAAAACATTTTCTTCCTTCTATTCCTTCTTCCTAAATATATAAAACTTTTTTAAAATGAAACTAACCTAAAATGTAGTAAATCAGAGAACATATATAGATAAAACATTTCTAATTAAAAATCTAACTTTTGCATATATGTATTTTTTAAAACATCATTACAATTGAAAAAATACATACATACATACAAAAAAACATGTAAAAAATACATACTTACATATATGAACATACATCAAAAAATACGTATATCTAAAAAATACATACATACACATATATATGAAAATCTAAAAGCATGTAAAAAATAGCATGTATAATAAAAAAAATGTACGGCGGCGGCAGGGGCGGCAGACGTGCGGTGCTCACAGAGGCGGCGACGTTCGGGGCAGGGAACGGCGGCACGGCGACGGCGACGGGGCAGGGGTGGCGCGCGTCGGGGCAGGGGACGGCGGCGCGCGGCGACGGTGTCGGCCGAGGGCGCGGGCGACGGCGTCGGGCGAGGGCGCGGGCGACGGCGACTCGGGGCGCGAGCAATGGCGACGGTTGGGGCGGCGGGTGGCGTTGGGGCAGCCTGGCGGCGTCGATGTGCTCAGCGTTGTCGGGGGGCAACTGCGAGGGAAATGTGAAATTTTCCTAAGTGCTGGCTTATATAGCAAAGGCATTGGTCACGGTTCGTGACACAAACCGTGACCAGTGCCCCCATTTAGTCCCGGTTGGTGCCACCAATCAAGACCAAAGGCCGCCGCGGCTTTTGGTCTCGGTTGGTGGCACCAACCGGGACTAAAGGGGGGCATTGGTGACGGTTTGTGCCACGAACCGTGACCAATGGCCCCCTTTAGTCCCGGTTGGTGCCACCAACCGAGACCAAAAGCCTTGTGCGGCTGCTGCGTCGAAAGTTTAGTCCCACCTTGCTAGTTGAGAGGGGTGCGCAGTGGTTTATAAGCCCCACTGCCGCACCCCTCTCGAGCTCCTCTCCATTGCAGGCTTACGGGCCTAATTGTCACTGCTATGCCTGTGGGCCTACTGGGCCTCCTGCGGACCTGAATCCTGGCCCTTGGATGGGTTTCTAGTCGTATTCAGGTCGTGGGGGCCCAGTAGGTGGCATTTTTTTTGTTGCTTTATTTATTTACTTCTGTTTTTTTGCTTTATTTTTTAATTCTTTATGCTTTTAGTTTTAGAAAAATTATAAACTTTTTTGCTTTTGTTTTCTTGTTGCTTTATTTTTTAATTGTTTATGCTTTTTGTTAATGCCATTAGTTTCTACTTACAACAAAATACTTATTGTTGCTATTTTTTTCCAGTTTTTTTGTTTTGTTTTCTGCATTATTTATTTTCTTTTGTTTTTTGCTTTATTTTTTTTATTCTTTTTGCTTTTAGTTTTAGAAAAATTATAAACTTTCTGTTAGTGCCATTAGTTTTCAAATTTGAAAACACTTTTTTAGTTTTTTTGTTTTCTTTGTTGCTTTATTTATTTTATTTTGTGATTAAATTTACTATAAAAATAGTTTTTTTCCGTTTTTTTATTTGTTTTTTGCATTATTTATTTTCTTTTGTTTTTTGTTTTAGTTTTTAATTCTGTTTGCTTTCAGGTTAGCAAAATTATAAACTTTCTGTTAGTGTCATTAGTTTTAGAAAAATTATAAACTTTCTGTTAGTGCCATTAGTTTTCAAATTTGAATAGTTAAAATTTGAATTCTTTGAAATTTGTGTGAATCACAAGTTTGTGATTAACTTACTAAAAAAATGAGAATAGATGCGCTTATAGAGAAAATTCAACCTAAATTCATAGTAAATTTCTATGAATTTCAGAGAAATTCATTATGAATTTAGGTTAAATTTTTCTCTATTAGGGTATCTATTTTCATTTTGAGAGGAGCTCAACAAGGCAGAGAGGGAAGGACTTATAAACCAGTGTGAGCCCCCTTCGGTTGGCGAGGTGGGACTAAACTCTGCCCGCAACGAGGACCAACCCTTTAGTCCCGGTTTGTGGCACAAACCGGGAATAATGGTCATGGGCTAGGGGCGAGGAGCAAAATTATAAACTTTCTGTTAGTGCCATTAGTTTTAGAAAGTTGAAAGTTGGCATGGGCCAGGGACTAATGGTCATGGTATTACGAGGGCCGAACCATAAGGCATTAAAGCATTTCAAATGAACTCTGAAAAAGTTGAAAGTTGGCATGGTATCATAATTTCACCCACATAGCATGTGCATGTACAAAACGGACAATGGTAGCATGTTCGTGTGTTACAAAGTTCGCATGGTATCATCATAATAGTTGCGGGAGAAAGTCTTCACTTTTTCTTCGCTTGTGTCATTTGCTTATTGCGCCGTAACCATGGATAATCTTCATTGTTTATCAGGATGCTTGGGTCAGCCTTGACATTGAAGGGAGGAATTTCATGAAACTTTTCATAATCTTCAGACATGTCTGTCTTGCCGTCCACTCCCAGGATGTCCCTTTTTCCTGAAAGAACTATGTGGCGCTTTGGCTCATCGTATGATGTATTCGCTTCCTTATCTTTTCTTTTTCTCGGTTTGGTAGACATGTCCTTCACATAGATAACCTGTGCCACATCATTGGCTAGGACGAACGGTTCGTCAGTGTACCCAAGATTTTTCAGATCCACTGTTGTCATTCCGTACTGTGGGTCTACCTGTACCCCGCCGCCTGACAGATTGACCCATTTGCACTTAAACAAAGGGACCTTAAAATCAGGTCCGTAGTCAAGTTCCCATATGTCCACTATGTAACCATAATATGTGTCCTTTCCGCTCTCGGTTGCTGCATCAAAGCGGACACCGCTGTTTTGGTTGGTGCTCTTTTGATCTTGGGCGATCGTGTAAAATGTATTCCCATTTATCTCGTATCCTTTGTAAGTCAATACAGTCAAAGATGGTCCCCTGGACAACAAGTACAACTCATCACAAACAGTGTTGTCACCTCTGAGACGTGTTTCCAACCAACTGCTGAAAGTCCTGATGTGTTCACATGTAATCCAGTCGTCGCACTGCTCCGGGTGTTTGGAGCGCAGACTGTTCTTGTGTTCATCGACATACGGGGTCACCAAGGTAGAGTTCTGTAGAACTGTGTAGTGTGCTTGAGACCAAGAATATCCGTCCCTGCATATTATTGAGTCTCTTCCAAGAGTGCCTTTTCCAGTCAGTCTCCCCTCATACCGCGATTTAGGGAGACCTATCTTCTTAAGGCCAGGAATGAAGTCAACACAAAACCCGATAACATCCTCTGTTTGATGGCCCATGGAGATGCTTCCTTCTGGCCTAGCGCGGTTACGGACATATTTCTTTAGGACTCCCATGAACCTCTCAAAGGGGAACATATTGTGTAGAAATACGGGCCCCAGGATGACAATCTCGTCGACTAGATGAACTAGGACGTGCGTCATGATATTGAAGAAGGATGGTGGGAACACCAGCTCGAAACTGACAAGACATTGCGCCACATCACTCCTTAGCCTTGGTACGATTTCTGGATCGATCACCTTCTGAGAGATTGCATTGAGGAATGCACATAGCTTCACAATGGCTAATCGGACGTTTTCCGGTAGAAGCCCCCTCAATGCAACCGGAAGCAGTTGCGCCATAATCACGTGGCAGTCATGAGACTTTAGGTTCTGAAACTTTTTCTCTGGCATATTTATTATTCCCTTTATATTCGACGAGAAGCCAGTCATGACCTTCATACTGAGCAGGCATTCAAAGAAGATTTCTTTCTCTTCTTTCGTAAGAGCGTAGCTGGCAGGACCTTTATACTGCTTCGGAGGCATGCCGTCTTTTTCGTGCAAACGTTGCAGGTCCTCCCGTGCCTCAGGTGTATCTTTTGTCTTCCCATACACGCCCAAGAAGCCTAGCAGGTTCATGCAAAGGTTCTTCGTCACGTGCATCACGTCGATTGAAGAGCGGACCTCTAGGTCTTTCCAGTAGGGTAGGTCCCAAAATATAGATTTCTTCTTCCACATGGGTGCGTGTCCCTCAGCGTCATTCGGAACAGCTAGTCCACCGAGACCCTTTCCAAAGATTACGTAGTGTAAATCATTGACCATAGCAAGTACGTGATCACCGGTACGCATGGCGGGCTTCTTCCGGTGATCTGCCTCGCCTTTGAAATGCTTGCCTTTCTTTCGACATTGATGGTTGGTCGGAAGAAATCGACGATGGCCCAGGTACACATTCTTCCTGCATTTGTCCAGGTATATACTTTCAGTGTCATCTAAACAGTGCGTGCATGCGTGGTATCCTTTGTTTGTCTGTCCTGAAAGGTTACTGAGAGCGGGCCAATCGTTGATGGTCACGAACAGCAACGCCTTAAGGTTAAATTCCTCCTGTCTGTGCTCATCCCACGTACGTACACCGTTTCCATTCCACAGCTGTAAAAGTTCTTCAACTAATGGCCTTAGGTACACATCAATGTCGTTGCCGGGTTGCTTAGGGCCTTGGATGAGAACTGGCATCATAATGAACTTCCGCTTCATGCACATCCAAGGAGGAAGGTTATACATACATAGAGTCACGGGCCAGGTGCTGTGATTGCTGCTCTGCTCCCCGAAAGGATTAATGCCATCCGCGCTTAAAGCAAACCATACATTCCTTGGGTCCTTTGCAAACTCATCCCAGTACTTTCTCTCGATTTTTCTCCACTGCGACCCGTCAGCGGGTGCTCTCAACTTCCCATCTTTCTTTCGGTTCTCACTGTGCCATCGCATCAACTTGGCATGCTCTTCGTTTCTGAACAGACGTTTCAACCGTGGTATTATAGGAGCATACCACATCACCTTCGCAGGAACCCTCTTCCTGGGGGGCTCGCCGTCAACATCACCAGGGTCATCTCGTCTGATCTTATACCGCAATGCACCGCATACCGGGCATGCGTTCAGATCCTTGTATGCACCGCGGTAGAGGATGCAGTCATTAGGGCATGCATGTATCTTCTCCACCTCCAATCCTAGAGGGCATACGACCTTCTTTGCTGCGTATGTACTGTCGGGCAATTCGTTATCCTTTGGAAGCTTCTTCTTCAATATTTTCAGTAGCTTCTCAAATCCTTTGTCAGCCACAGCATTCTCTGCCTTCCACTGCAGCAATTCCAGTACGGTACCGAGCTTTGTGTTGCCATCTTCGCAATTGGGGTACAACCCTTTTTTGTGATCCTCTAACATGCGATCGAACTTCAGCTTCTCCTTTTGACTTTCGCATTGCGTCCTTGCATCGACAATGACCCGGCGGAGATCATCATCATCGGGCACATCGTCTGGTTCCTCTTGATCTTCAGCAGCTTCACCCGTTGCAGCATCATTGGGCACATCGTCTGGTTCCTCTTGATCTTCACCAGCTCCCCCCGTTGCAGCATCACCGTATTCAGGGGGCACATAGTTGTCATCGTACTCTTCTTCTTCGCCGTCTTCCATCATAACCCCTATTTCTCCGTGCCTCGTCCAAACATTATAGTGTGGCATGAAACCCTTGTAAAGCAGGTGGGAGTGAAGGATTTTCCGGTTAGAGTAAGACCTCGTATTCCCACATTCAGTGCATGGACAACACATAAAACCATTCTGCTTGTTTGCCTCAGCCGCATCGAGAAACTCATGCACGCCCTTAATGTACTCGCAGGTGTGTCTGTCACCGTACATCCATTGCCGGTTCATCTGCGTGCATTATATATAATTAAGTGTCCAAATTAATAGAAGTTCATCATCACATTAAAACCAAAGTGCATACATAGTTCTCATCTAACAACATATAGCTCTCCAGAGCATCTAATTAATTAAACCATACATTGAAACTATGTAAAACATTTCAATGCGAAAACAAATGCGATCATAATCGCAACCAAGGTAACAATTGATCCAACGGCATAATGATACCAAGCCTCGGTATGAATGGCATATTTTCTAATCTTTCTAATCTTCAAGCGCATTGCATCCATCTTGATCTTGTGATCATCGACGACATCCGCAACATGCAACTCCAATATCATCTTCTCCTCCTCAATTTTTTTTATTTTTTCCTTCAACAAATTGTTTTCTTCTTCAACTAAATTTAACCTCTCGACAATAGGGTCGGTTGGCATTTCCAATTCACATACATCCTACATAAATAAAATCTATGTCACGTTGGTCGGCATAATTTTCATAAACAATAAATGAACCAATAGTTATAAAGATAATATATATACCACATCCGAATCATAGACAGGACGAGGGCCGACGGGGGCGGATACCAAAACCATCGCACTATATAAGATGCAATAATAAAAGTAAGAAAATAATACAAGTATCTATGTAAACATACAAGTAAGAATATTTTTCCTTTCAGATAGAAGATAAGAACAAGAGGCTCACCACGGTGGTGCCGGCGATGAGCTCGGCGCGGGTGATCGACGGCGGTGAAGACGGGGACGGGGCGTGACGGACCGCTAAACCTAGACAAATATTATGGAAAATGGAGCTTGGAGGTCGAGCTTGGAGAGGAGAAAGCTTAAGTAGTGTGGCTCGGGCATTCCATCGAACACCTTGTGTGCATAGGAGGTGAGCTAGAGCACCACCAAGCCCTCTCCCCTCGGCCAGAAAAAACAGAGCAGTGTGCTCTGCTCTCACGCGAGGGGTATATATAGGCACTTCATTGGTCCCGGTTGGTGGCATGAACCGGGACTAAAGGGGAGCCTTTGGTCCCGGTTCAAGCCACCAACCGGGACCAATGGTGGTGGGCCAGGAGCGAGGCCCATTGGTCCCGGTTCATCCCACCAACCGGGACCAAAAGGTCCAGATGAACCGGGACCAATGGCCCACATGGCCCGGCCTGCCCCCTGGGCTCACGAACCAGGACCAATGCCCCCATTGGTCCCGGTTCTGGACTGAACCGGGACTAATGGGCTGACCCGGCCTGGACCAAAGCCCTGTTTTCTACTAGTGTAGGCATCACGTCCAAAATTAGTAGTCCGACTCCTGCCTGCATCTACTACTATTACTCCACACATCGACCGCTATCCAGCATGCATCTAGTGTATTAAGTTTATGGAGAAACGGAGTAATGCAATAATAACGATGGCATGATGTAGACAAGATCTATTTATGTAGAAATAGACCCCATCTTGTTATCATTAATAGCAACGATACATACGTGTCGGTTCCCCTTCCGTCAGTTCGATCAAGCACTGTAATATCAAACCCATCATAAAGCACCTCTTCCCATGGCAAGAAAAAATCGATCTAGTTGGCCTAACTAAACCAAAGATTCGAAAAATAAATACGACGCTATAAATAATCATGCATATAAGAGATCAAAAGACTCAAATAGCTTTCATGGATGAAAACATAGTTTTGATCATAAACTCAAAGTTCATCGGATCCCAACAAACACACCGCAGAAAGAGTTACATCAAATTGATCTCCAAGAGACCATTGTATTGAGAATCAAAAGACAGATAGGAAGCCATCTAGCTACTAACTATGGACCCGTAGGTCTAAAATGAACTACTCACGCATCATCGGAGAGGCACCAATAAGGATGACGAACCCCTCCGTGATGGTGTCTAGATTGGATCTGGTGGTTTTGGAACTTGCGGCAGCTGGAATTGATTTTCGTCGACACCCCTAGGGTTTCTGAAATATTGGGGTATTTATAGATCAAAGAGGCGGTGCGGGAGGCCACCGAGGCGGGTACAACCCACCATGGCGCGCCCAGGTGGGTTGTGCCTCCCTAGGGGCACCCCTCTGGTACTTCTTCGACCCATCTTGTGACTTCTAGTCCCAAAAAATTCTCCAAAAAGTTTCATTACGTTTGGACTCCGTTTGGTATTGATTTTTTGCGAAGTAAAAAACAAGCAAAAAAACAGCAACTGCCACTGGGCACTATGGCTAGTCCCACAAAATGATATAAAATTGCTGTAAAATGATTGTAAAACATCCAACAATGATAATATAACAGCATGGAACAATAAAAAATTATATATACATTGGAGACGTATCAGATATGAGGGGTGCCGGTCAGCACGGGCGTTTGAGGGGCCCGTCTGGGTCAAAAAAATCGTGACCGGACAGTGACCGGGCGGCCCTCCCAGACGTATGAGGTAGGTTTGGGGCGCCCGACTGTAGATGCTTTTAGGGCATCTACACCGGATGCCTCAAATCGTCTCTCATACGTCCGCGTACGCGCCACGTCAGTGACCGGACAGGAGGGAGAAGAAAAAAGCGACTCAACCAAACCCTCGTATCATCCGGACTGTCTGCGAACTCTCGTATACATCTCAAATGTAGGGAAAATTTGAGGGCTCGCGGACGCACCCGGTGAGTCCGCCACGTAGGATGCAGCCCCACCCTATACCATCATTTCTCTTTCTTTATTCATTTTTTTCTTTCTTTCTCTTCATCTTCATCAATGACGTGCAAGTGACCGGGCATATAAGAAAAAATGAGGATTATGGTTGCGCGGACGGTCACTGACTGGGCGCGTCTGCGGACGTTTGAGAGATCAAATTAGAGGTACATGATGGCTGTACGTGCTCTAAGGGTGTTGGTTCCTTTGATGTGTTTGGTTGGGGATATCGAATTAAATTGTTACATTTTAGTAGCATTTGGTTTGAGAAATAAAATGGAAAGAATTTAGTTCAACTCACCTCTTGTATAGAAACGGTGACGTTGCCTCTCACATGCATAGTCTACAATATGAAGAAAGTACAAAATCTTTGTATTTCTAGGAACATATTATCAAAATTTTCAATAGCGTTGATCTTGATTATACTTTGACTGCAAACATGTCATACTTTTCAATTGAATATTTACATTGAAATGTTTCCTATTGAATATTTTGCTCAAAGTATTTTGAATATTGACATTAAATTGGATTTCAATCAAGAAAAATTGCTCATAGATGGAACCATACAATACTAGTAGAACCACCGTGCGTTGCTACGGTTATAATACATATATAAATGAAGTGAACACATAATTAAAGTCGTCTCCAAGTATGATGCTCATTTCTCCCTCATACGTCAAGGCGCATTCAGACATCAAACGGGCGCCCAGTGCCTCCCCAGAATTCAACAGTCGGAATAGTCCGGACTCCCCAAATCCAGACCATATATGGGGGAGACATGTGGCTGTACGGACTATCCGCCATGTTATATCCAACTCGAGGGCCCAACACAAAAACCATAGCCCACGATTCACCCTCCCCTTTTCCTGTCGGACTATTCCCTTCTCATTCGGTTTTTCGCCCTAGTGCGACATTTCTCGCTGGAGCCCTCTCCTTTGAAACCGGATGACACCCACCTCATCTTCACCGTGCATTGCTATAAGGATGAAAATTTCATGTTTACAATCTAACAGAGTGGGTTGAACTAACACAACTATTGGCACAAAACAACGAACAACTATAGAGATTATTCTCAAAGGTCCATTCAACCCTATAAATGCACATGGCATGGAAGGCGAGTGGCAACCTGAACGTATTCTTAGCCTCCAATAAGCTCCACTTCCAGCCCACCAATCATTCATTGCTAGGGAATACTTGTCGTTCTTCTCCTCCCCGTTCTTCCCTACATCTTCTACTTCTAGCCAATTCAAGGACAAAAAGTGTGAATAGTAACTTGTATATAGTGTTGATTTTTGTGGAAATCCATTTTGGCTCTAGGGAGCTTATGATCCCGCGTGCCAAAAATGGACTTTACAAATGCCATTTAAAAAAATAGATGTGTTCATTGTCAAGCCCAAATAGTACATGCAAATTTCCAGGAAAAAAACTTAAGCATTTTGACCTATGAAAAAAAAGACAAGTTGAGCACCAAATATATTGCACTCCAAATGTTACACTTAATTTTTTTCGCCGATGAATCATTGCTACCCCATATCACATGAAAATTGTCAAGCACAGTTGCTACACTAGTATGAACATCTTAAAAAAATAATTTTTAATTTTTATTTTGATTTTACTGTTCATTAGAGAGCATATGCTCCCCAGAGCCAAAAAAATTGCTTCCTGTTTTTCACATTTTCTTTGGCGATACTTTTACACGAGTATAACACTTGATCATGTTTGTTGCCAACAAATTTCAGGAATTTTGAACCTTTCTTGCAATTTCTAATTTTCTTTTAGAAAAATCGGGTGCACTTGCACCTGAGAGCCAATTGAGTTTGCTGTTAACTTCCTTCATTTCTGTACTATTTGCAAGGTAAAAGGAACATTCTTTTTGTGCACTGAAAAAAGGAACGACTCATTAGGAAGAGAAAAAAGAGCGCTAGACCGCCAGAGAGATATTGGTGTTACTTTATTTAGTTTAGGTGACGGTAATGGCGTACTGTTCACTTCTTTAAAGAAACATGTTACCTTTTTTTTAATGTGTAGGGAAAGAACATGTACCCCTCAGTCCTCACTCGGCTATGTGTCGAATAAGAACATGGTCTGGGCCCTGTGACCTGTCGCTCTAAAGCCCGGCGATCCGGCCTATAGGACATTGCCACAAGCAAATATGGTTTACTGGTTTACTGTTGTTCGACCCATCCTTGTCACTGCAACTCTAGAAAAAGGCGCCTCTAAGTTGGCACGTATCACTCTGCTTTAGAAAATTAGAAATCAGCACAAACAATGACTTGATGATTCGCAAATGAGCTTCGGTCCGTCAAAAAGTTATAATTTGCCAATAGAAGAAGCCAGATCAAAGTACTAACGAAGCATCCAAGCTCCAACAAAATCTGCGTGACTTATCACCTGACATCAACAACCGAAGTAAGGAACGAACAGGGCAGATTCCTGCAAATGGAGCGAAGATCGGCCAAACCGTGGAAGACCGAAGATCCAGCTTTCTTCTACCTCCCCACTCGATCCATCACAAGCAGCAACACCGAGGAGCGCCACAAGTGTCACGGCGCAAGCGCGCCGCGAGTCCCACGACCACCGGCCGAGGCAAAGCGGAACACGCGTCCAAGGGGAAGCTTTGCTTTTCTACGTAGGTACTCACCGGCCATGACTTGACTCCGGCCCAGCTTGCTTCCCGGCCGCGTGATCGTCAGTACCTCCACTCCAGTCAGTTGGTGTATGCATGCATGGACCGATCTACTTATGTAGATTGCTTAAAGTGTTTAAATCGTGTTATGCCACCAGACACTTCCGCTACGTGTTGTGCCTAAGGAGATGAGTGCAAATGGAGAGCTGACCATTGTTCTCCGTCCTAGAGTGAACATTAGTTCCACTTCATACTCGGCTTCAGGACAACGAGATGATAGCATCGTGCGTAATGGGTGGAACAAAGTAACCGACATGTACGACATGGATATTAGAGATAGGATGATCTTCGTGCTACACCATGGACGTGCAAGGACCTTTCTCTTCCTCGGTTTCATTGTTGCTGAACCAGATGAGGAGTAGTCCTGACTCTCTGTCATGTTCCCTAAGTGATCGTCTATCTCTGTATGTCATATTTTATGCTATTGTTGGTACTGATGTGATGATGATGAATATGTATGTTCTATGAAGAAATACTCAATGGATTTCGATACTTGCATCTACCCCTAAAACACTGAAAATTTTATTCTAATATGTTATAAACTCTGCCATGGTAGAATTTATAAGGTACTACGATCTGAAAACCAACAAGCCATTTTGTTATCCATTTTTCTAAACCCGCCTAACATTGTTTGTGACATGAAATTTTTTCTGTGACACTATAAATCGTCAAGAAAAATGGACATGCCTAGTGATGCCCAAAAGCGTCGCACAATTGCAGGCCAGAATGTCGCCGAAGTTGGCTAGGGTGCTGCCCCACGAGGAAAACACCGCATGACAATAGACCATCAAAGAAAATGAGTTCAGGCAATGTTTCCTGTTTCGACGTCAGGGCTTTTGTCACTAAATAGACAAATTTTATAGTGCTAATATGACGTCTAAAATGACAAATCAGAAATTTTTTAAATTTATTTACTAGTTTTTTTATTTTACTGTTCATTAGAGAGCATATGCTCCCCAGTCAAATATCTGCTTCCTGATTTTCGCATTTTCTTTGGCGATACTTTTACACGAGTATAACACTTGATCATGTTTGTTGCCAACAAATTCAGGAATTTTGAACCTTTCTTGCAATTTCTATTTTTCTCTTAGAAAAATAGTGTGCAGTTGCACCCGAGAACCAATCGAGTTTGCTATTAACATCCTTCATTTCTTTACTATTTGCAAGATAATAGGAACATTCTTTTTGTGCACTGAAAAAGAAAGGAACGACTTACTTATCCTTATCATTAGGAATAGAAAAAAGAGGATAAAAAAAGTGCTAGACCGCTGGGAGATATTGGTGTTACTTTATTTACTTTAGGCGACGATAATGGTGTTACTGTTCACTTCTTTAAAGAACATGTTACCTTTGTTTATGTGTAGGGAAAGAACATGTACGCCTCAGTCCTCACTCGGCTATGTGTCGAATAAGAACATGGTCTGGGCCCTGTGACCTGTTGCTCTAAAGCCCGGCGGTCCACAAGCGAATACAATATAGGCCCATCGTACTAACCACTAAGCTTAGTTTACTGTTGTTCGACCCATCTTTGTCACTGTAACCCTAGAAAAAGGCGCATCTGACAGTGGGCACATATCATTCTTTGTGTGTGTGTGTGAGAAATAGCCACACATCACTCTGCTTTAGAAAATTAGAAATCAGCACAAACAATGACTTCATGATTCGCAAATGAGCTTCTCTCCGTCAAAAAGTTTGATTTTTCAATATACTCTCTCTGTTTCTAAATATAGGTGTTTCTAAAGATTTCAACAAATAACTACATACAAAAAAAATGAGTAAATCTACACTCTAAAGTATGTTTATATACATCCGTATGTGATAGTTCATTTAATTTATTTAAAAGTTATATTTAGGAACGGATGGAGTATAAGAAGGCAAATCAAAGTAGTAACGAAGCATCCTAGCTCCAACAAAATTCTTGTGACCTACCACCAACTGAGGTGCAGGAACGAACAGAGCAGATTCCTGCAAATGGAGCGAAGATCCCAAACCGCGGAAGATCCAGCTTTCTTCTACCTCCCCACTCCATCACAAGCAGCGACGCCGTGGAGCGCCACAAGTGTCACGGCGCGCTTGCGCCGCGAGTCCCACGACCACCGGCCGAGGCAAAGCGGAACACGCGTGCATGGGGAAGCTTTTCTTTTCTACGTAGGTACTCACCCGCCATGACTTGACTCCGGCCCAGCTTGCTTCCTGTCCGCGTGATCGTCAGTACCTCCACTCCAGTCAGTCGGTGCATGCATGGCCCGATCTGTTTTGCTTTCTGGATTTAGTATGTCGCCGGCCAGGTCGAGTGGTTGACGCGCGAGCTGATTGATTTGTCCTTCTTTTCCTATGTAGTTTGGCCCTTGATTTTTTTTGTACTCCAAAGTATGAGGAAGGGCCCCTTTTAGTTGCAATTTTGCTGTCATGCTGTTTCTTTATCACTTGTGAGTTGTGAGTATCATGCCCCATACTTCGCCAAAAGAAGAGGCAGTGGAAGAAATGATAGGAGAAATTATGTGCATCACAAAAGTTGCATCGCCAGGTCACAGACCTGATTATACACATGTGATCACAGTGGATAGATGCATCGATGTCAACGGCCAACTGTGAGTTATAATGTTTTAGCTGAAGGTCAGAGTATGGTTTCCACTTGATTTCTTGTGGATAATTTTCAATCATACTGCCTTCTTACTTAAAGTGTTGCATAAGTGTTAAGATGCGGTGTTAACGAATTTGTTCCCACGCGGCGTTAAAATTATGATTTGTCTTTCGCCCAAAAAAATACATTATGATTTGCCAACTATAATAGCGGTTAGTCTCCCACATTTGTGTTTTTCTTTGTATTGTACATATCATAATTGCTAGATCACAGAACAAACTTATATTTCACATGATTTGCTATCATGCATGCGCTTGATAGTTTTGAGCACGACGGTCGAATCGAGCGCGAGCTGGAGATGCCGCAACCTATCATGGCGTTCCGGGAGGAGACAAGGCGGAGGTTTGACGGGTGCGGGGTTGCCGGCGCCGGAGCTGGCAGTCCGGGTATAGAGGGAAGACCAGGGGAGGCGACAACATGACGGCTCAAGCAAGGCATCTGGTGGTTCGCCCAGTGGCACCGAGGGGGAAGGGGGTGGATAGGAGGAGGAATAAGATGCCAGAACCGATCGATAGCCAATTCTACAAAAAGCAAAGAAAGTGCTTAACAGTTAGGTCCTATATCTCGAGCAAATTTATATCCCGTTGATTTGCAACACGGCATGTGTGCCTTTCTTCGCCCCTTTTTATTTTCTCTTCCGCCTCTGTCCCATCTGTTGTCTATCGACCTCCCTCCCTAAGTTGCGATGGTCCAAACGAATTTCGTAGTATGTGCACCCCTAATTCTTGGGGTGGTTGGGTTGATGAGGTCCTAGTGTAGGAGGTCCGACAAAGGAAAGTCAGATGGTGTGAGCCGCCATAGACGTGGAAGGAGGGGGTTGAGTGTGTTAGTGAGCAAAAGGGTGACAATACAACGAGGGAAAAGCGTGAGGAAGGAGAGAACCTTTAGGATCTAGTAAAAGAAAGAGAAAGACCAAACATAATTTTTTGTAACTCGTTATTCATGTAAAAATAACAAAATGGGTTTTGCTGAAAATCAACTAAGAACTTATTTTCTATATAAATATGGCTAATGTTCGTTATACAAATAATTTACCGGTATCACATGCATGATAGTAGTATCATATGCAATATTAATGCATGATGCTCTCTACTATGATCAGCATTTGAATTTTTTTTCTTGTTTTCTTTCATAGGCCATTTTGACCCGCCTCCAATTGGCAATTAAATTATTATTATTTTTGCGAATAGGACTCAGACCTATTAAGGATAGCCAGTAGTACAACAAACTCCAACAAAGACAAAAAATTAGACTCAGGTCCCTAGGGAGCCGACTACACACACACACCGCCACAAGCTGAGGGTGTGCCGCCGCATTTACGGCTATGTGCAACTAAGAATGATGGGATGCCTTGAAAGGAAAACCCATTAGCTGGATATCCAACAACAAATTTTCAGTCACTTATCCACTAGCTTGGAGTGCAGCGTATAGCTGTTGCATGACTTTTGATTAGGGAAGCATTATTTACATCTATCTTGTAAGAGAGGAAATAAGACCACCTATAAGCTGGTCCCAGTCTCAAATGCAGCAGGGTGAACCAAAGTTGGATCATTGTGCGCCGCGCAAAGTTGAAAAATACTCCTTGCTAGCCATCCTAATCGATGGAAAATCGTTGGAGATCACACATGGCCTACCTACATTTTGCTTGGGCAGGGCAAAAGGTAACTGGAGCCCCACAAACCGCTTGAGGGTGCGTTGCATGTGGACAAGGCACGAACAAATATCAAAGGGTCGACATGCAGTTTCATCAATAATCAATTAAGAAAACGAGTTGGTTTTGGGCGTTGGCTGATTCATCAGTGACACAAACGGCAGCACGAAATAGGGCGCGCGCGCGGGCGGGACCTAATCCACTACCAGCCATCAGGATCTTGTCGACTAGGCGAAGACCTGCCCCCTTTTTGCCGATCCGATTTGTTATAGGCTGTCAAGCGGCGCAACCTGCAAGGTGCAAGCTCTTGATTGGGACGCCCATAAAACGTAGTAGTAACAAAAAGCTTATGGGTCGACGGATCCCAATCATTTTTTACGTTGATGCAAAGTTGTTCATGCATGCATGGCATTGCATCCTTATCTGCCACATGGTGGAGGCCCCGTCTTGATTTCATGTGATCTATTACAGACATGTCGTCTGCGCCGTTGCTTTCTGCCGTGATCTGACGGGCGATCTGCCAACTTTATTTATGTCGACCCCCTCGATTCGAAAGTTTGAGAACGGATTGATGCCATTAGGGGCAAGACATTTGGGCAGGCAAGCAGGCAGTGTGTTGTGAGCTATTGCTCCCAGCAGATTGCCTGCCCGCATTACACTTGCACCCCTGAGTAAGGAAACAGCAGTGAAAGAGCACGCCGATGGGGTGGGTTTATTGGGTCATAGTGGGATTCAAGTGGGTCATATACAAAGCTTAATATGTGAAGCACTTGCAAGTTTTTTTCTTTTTGCGGGTGAAGCACTTGCAAGTTGGCAGAACAGATCTGGAAGCATGTGGTGTGGGCGGCCAAACTGGTCAACAGACATACACACAAGCAGTGAAACTTCTCTCCTTGCGTGGCCTGAATTTCTAAAACATATCTTGCTCCATAGCATGCATTCGATCGGTTGGGATGCTGTATAGACCGACTAATTTGCGTAGTACCATGATACGCGGTTCTTTCACCTACGACACTAATAATCTAACACTAACACTGTGAGCTACTCGTTGCTGGAGCACTATAGAACACATGTTTGTATTCGTCGTCGGACGAGTCGGTGTCGTCCTTATCTGTTAAACGAAAACTCGCGCACATTCCCGGGGTTTCCTCGTTTCCCCGCCTTTTCCTTCACTAGTCGTCCTGCACCTTTTCGTTTCACGCAAGCAAAGCAAGCATACTTTAATTTTTGGTCAATGCAATGCAAGGCCAATTCAAACTTACCCATTTTGATTGATCGTCCTTTTCTAAAACCAGAGACACAACAACCAGGAATTCTCTGGTCGATCTCTATCCCCGCCCCCACGCAACACCGCTATGGTTTTGAGGGGAAAATCAGTCGTAATGGAGCATAAACAATGGAGATTACACGATCATCGTTGATGACAGGGAAGGCTTAACGCACCCACCCCCACATGCCAATATTCAATGTGCACATGCATATCTGTGAGCTGCTTTCTTTGCCTTCGAGGGTCACCGTCTCACGATAGGAATTAGGAAATGACAGCTTTTTTTTGAGAAAAATAGGAAATGACAGCTGGGTCGCATGGGTAGAGCCATCTGGCTGGGCTGGCTCGCCACCGAACCCACGAGGCCCGCCACGACCGGCCGGCGCCGAGATGGTTCGCTGACGAGGCGCGTCGTCGGACGCGACGCTGACTCAGACCACCGTGGGCGCCATGGAAGAAAAGCAGCTCAGAGGAGAAACTAAAGAAAGCTAAGCATGGAGAGGAGAAAGGACAGCGCATGCACTGAGACTGAGAGTGAGACTGACCGAACGTGTAGTGACGGTGCCTTCCATTCCATGCACTCGCGAACCTTCTTAACTTCTTCTTCTTCTTCTTCGTGGTGATCCAGTTTGTACGTACGTATGGGGGTAGGCCCCGCCGCCCATATTGTATCCACTCCTGCTGCCACGGCATCACCGTCGCCGAATCATCTGGCAGGAAGATGCGGCAGCGTGCGCGTGTCGCCATGGCATTGCATGCGCTCCAAGCTTTCTCGACTTTGAAGTTTGAACACACTGCACTACAAACCTAAAACTAATCTGGAGAAAAAAGTGGAAATTCGGTTGCGTTGCATACTTTGCACAAACAGGGATCGATCAACGACCCATCGGCCGGCTGGCCACAACGTGTCCGCGGACAGGGTTTGGGGCCGAAGCCATCCGATCACAGGCACCAAATGCCCATCTCTGATCCGGCCTCTTCCGTTTGACATACATATCTTGATCAATAACAATTTAAGCATACATTTAATAGTTGCAAACATATGCAGTCGATACCAAAAGTTGTCCGACCAGTTGTCTGTGCCAAAGGCCTCCTTCAACTCCTATTTCAACTGTCTCTGGCAAAGACCTCACTGTTCAACTATTTCGGCCTTCTTCGTTCGTGAGAAACACTTAAATATGCTCGTACAGTAGGATTAGATAATCTTCACTGCATGGGGATCCAAGTTTTGTTGGTGCAGCGGCTGCGGCAAACGACGGTGATCACCGGAGACAAGCTCGGAGAGGAGAAGGAAGAACACACAAGTTTTGCCGGCGCACGGACGCCCCTGCACGTACGGGTTTTCTTGTTTTTCACCACGAGCACGAACTCGTTTTCCTCAGCGATTACACAGGGGGAGAGGGTTGTATACCTGAGCGCACGGACATGCCCGAACTGCTCCACTACTCACCCACCTCCCACTCGCCGCGCCCTGCACGCTCTGGCTCGCGCCCGCCCATCGCGCTCTGACGCGATCGCCGCGGCCACTCCGCGCGCCCTACGCTGCCCACGCCCTGGTCCTTCACTAACAGAACCCACGCACACGCGCTAACTAACGCACACACGCACACCTACGCTCGGTCGCGCACGCACGCACCCGAGCCCTGCCACAGGCCGAACCTGACGCAGCCACTGCACGGACGCACGCGCACACCGCGCCCCAGGCTCGCCACGGCTTATTGCCCAACACTCTCCCCCTAAGTCGTGGCCTAGAGGAGACCGTTGTCCTCGACGTCGACGTCCGCCACCAGTGCCCGCTCCACCGCCGGCGCCTTCCGCAGCTCCGGGCAATCGCGCTTGAAGTGGTTGCGCTCGCCGCACTTGTAGCAGCGGCCACGCCTGTTGCCGCCATCCCGCGTCGCCACGCTGCGTGTGTCGTCGTCATCGTCCCGTGCTCCCCCTTGACGCCGCTCTCGCGCTCACCACTGCGCCGCCGTGTACAGGAGCTGCTCGTCCGCCCGCTCGCCAATGTTCTGCACGCGGCGCCGTACCCGCTCGTCGAAAGCGCGCAGCCGCCCGAGCGCCTCGTCGTACGTCAGCTCCTCGAGGGTGCAGAACTGCTCGATGCCGGCGACGACGGGAAAAAGGCGGTCCAGCACCGTGTCCAGGAGCTTCTTCATCAGCTCCGTCTCGCCCAACGTCTCGCCCAGGCCCGCGAACCATGCCGCCATGCCCGCAAGCCGTCTGGCGTACGCGTCCAGGGACTCGCCGTCCTCCATCTCCAGCCGATCCAGCTCGCTGCGCAGCGTCACCCTCCTCGTCGCGCGCACCCGCTCGGCGCCGACGAAGCGCACCTTCAGAGAGTCCCATACCTCTCTTGAGGTGGCTTTCGTCGCCACCGAGAGCAGCGCGTCCTCTGGCAGCCCCGACAGAAGCATCGCCCTCGCCGTCTTGCACTTTTTGGCGTTCACCGCCGCGTCGCCCGCCGGCGCCACCGCCTCCCACAGCGTGTGGGCATCAAGGATCGCCTGTGCCTTGATCGCCCACACGGTGTAGCCGTCCGGCGCGAGCACCGGCATCGCCATGGACACTGATCCGCCCGCGCTGCCTCCGCCGTGTGAAACCAGAGCCATCAATTCCGGCGATCTCCCTCACCTCGCTCTGATACCAAATGTTGGTGCAGCGGCTGCGGCAAACAACGGTGATCACCGGAGACAAGCTCGGAGAGGAGGAGGAAGAACACACAAGTTTCGCCGGCGCACGAACGCCCCCCGCCCCCTCCCCCCCACCCCCACCCCCGCACATACGGGTTTTCTTGTTTTTCACCACGAGCACGAACTCGTTTTCCTCAGCGATTACACAGGGGGGGAGAGGGTTTTATACCTGAGCGCATGGACATTCCCGAGCTGCTCCACTACTCACCCACCTCCCACTCGCCGCGCCCTGCACACTCTGGATCGCGCCCGCCCATGGCGCTCTGATGCGATCGCCGCGGCCACTCCGCGCGCCCTACGCTGCCCACGCCCTGGTCCTTCGCTAACAGAACCCACGCACACGCGCTATCTCATGCACACACGCACACCAACGCTCGGTCGCGCACACACGCACCCGAGCCCTGCCACGGGCCGAAGCCGACGCGGCCACTGCACGCACGCACGCGCACACCGCACCGCGGGCTCGCCACGGCTTATTGCCCAACAAGTTTGGCGTCTTCATGAATAACATTTTGGAGTCCTTCAAAGCGGCCTTGACCTCAAGCTTCTTCTCTTGGAGATTGAGCTTCATATCTTGCATCTCCATGAAGATGTCAAACATATCTGCATTCTTCCCCTCCATCTCACTGTGCGTGATACTTGTTTGCTCCTTCTTGATGTGCTTGAACTTCTCCGTCATCTTGGCCGCCGACCCTTCTCGTGTCTCTTTCTCCTCCTCTCACTTGCTCCCCCGGTTCCTAATCATCTTCTTGGTCAGATCAAGCCCTTCTTGTGTTGGAATGGTTGGATCACAACCTTCGTGTCTTCACTGATCATGACGGTCTTGAAGGAATTTGCAATCAAGGAGTTTCACTTGCTTTGTCCATTCAACATTGACCAACAATGCATATAGTTGAAGTGCTTCTTCTCCATCTTGTGATATAACAAGCACGCACGTATGGGGCTAGCAAAGAAAGATAATGGATGATCAACAAGTTCCAACATTGAGCTAGTGAATGAAATGACCAACACATAGAGCCACATGCCACAAGACTTACGAGATCTTGTATTGTTGCACCACTTGGCCATCGGGGTTTCACTTCTTTGAAAAAGGCGCAAAACTTGTTGACGACCTCTTGAATATTGTATCATCGATAGCTGAGCGACTTTGAATTCCGTTGATGCATCACTTCATTGTGGTAGGGATCGTTGTGCTTTTGCTCGTGAAACCAAATATGCACGCTTTGCCAAAATGCCGCACCCTAAAATGGATCGATACTAGTGGCCAACCATGCCTCAAGCAACAATTCATCCTTCTTTTGGGAAAATTTAGCCCCATCCGCTTCTTGTTTGGGACGGCACATGATGATCACTACTGGTTCGGATCCATGTCTTGCTTCCTGGTGTCTGTTGGGTGTCTGGCTGCGATTGTTCCTTGGCTGAGAGTCCTCCACTTGTCCGTCTTCGTAGCCACTGCGTTGTGGATAATTTCCATCGTCGCCTCATCGTCTACCTGGTCCCTCTTGGATGATGCA
This sequence comes from Triticum aestivum, assembly GCF_018294505.1. Lineage (NCBI taxonomy): Eukaryota > Viridiplantae > Streptophyta > Magnoliopsida > Poales > Poaceae > Triticum > Triticum aestivum. The sequence continues at coordinate 621,557,539 of NC_057797.1, forward strand.
TTCCGGCAAATAGTGATTGGGCACCGACGGATGAGCGATTCACAGCCGACATATGCGACCGGACAAGCCCCACCAATTGCGACTCCATGAAGTCATAATCGGTGTTGAGGTTAACGATAAATGGGACTCGATGGTTGGAGGTGAAGGAGGACGCAAACTGTTGCGGCGATTGATGCGTACCAAAGTGTTGCGAAGCGTAGTAGTAGGGTGGCTTCAACTGGGACGACCACACCGTCGATTGCACAGGCTACAACAAGGTGACGACGAGCTATGCCGGACAAGGTCCGCTCTCACTGGCTGCCATCGCACCACCCGGCTTCTTCCTCGCCTTGTGGAGATGTGCATTGCCTTTCACTTCCGCGGTCATGCAAGTAGCCTCCACACTCAGTTCCTTTTGCTCCGGCGGGATGACAATCAACAGTCCTCCGCGCGGTGGCTCCATTACAGCGGTGGACCGCCAAATGGTAGGACGGAGGCGACGATCGAGGCAGAGACAGGGAAAATGGGTGGCTTTCAAGCGAAAACATTGATGGGAATGTCCAAATGCGCGAGCTCCGATGGAGTTTTTAGGTGGACCAGGCATGTCGGAGTCAACGTGGCGGTTGTCTGGACAACCGCAGACCTTCACTACGTTAGATTCCTATTTGTGAGAATTTGGACCTCCAGATCTGTTCGAACAAATTTAATGAGGGTTGTTGCAAGGCAAAAAAAAACATATCTGAACTGTTTGATCCAAACCTTTATTGGCGATTTGATGATCCATGTTGCTTAAGAGCATCTCCAGCCCCGCCCCCAACAAGGCCCCCCAGATTTCGGCCGTCGGCGCCAAAAATCGGCCCAGTCGTGCCCTCAAAGGCCCTTTTTTCGCCGGCGTGGGCTGAAATTGGCGCCGGCGAACCCAGGCCGAACCCGGCGCGCCGGGGGCGCCGGTCGAACCGTTTTTGGCGTGAAAATCGGCGGTCCCTCCTTGGCAGCGACTCGGCGCTTCTCGTCGCTTCGTCGTCCTCATCGCCTCGGTTCCCGTGACGGAATCAATGCCAAAGTTGACGGGCGCTGCCACGCCGCCTCCTCCATTGGTGCCTCATGGGCGGCGCAGTGAAGACGAGACGACGCGCGTCCTCTCGCCCGCCACGCGTACACACGGCGGCCACGCGAGCGCCACCTATATAAGCCGACCCCTCCCACACTGGTGACGCACAGCCTCTCCACCGCCGATGCCCCCGTTCCTCGACTCCCCCGTTCCTCCCTCTCTTCTCGCCGTCTCTAGTGCACCCAATGGCCGAGCGCTTTCCAGGCGACGGCGCGACGACGAACGGCTTCGGCCGCCGCCACCTTCACGAGGACGAAACTCGGCTTCTCTATGAGGCCGAGTACCTGGCCTCGCCGGACATGCGGGTGCCCGAGGCTTGGAGGATCAGCGCCGGCGGGATCCCGGTGCCACCGCCGCCCACCGGGGCGGCGCGTCGTGCGGAGATCGCCCGCATCCGCGCCTCTCTGCATCAGGCGGCGAGGGAAGGTCCGAGGTACATCCCCGACAGCCTGCTGTGGGAGCAGTACTTCTGGCGCCGCCACACTGAGCAGCTCGAGGCCACCAACGGCGTCGTGCCCTCCGGGGGGCTCAACTCCGACAGCCGCCGCCGATGGTGGGGCATGCCCGGCCGCACGCTGGAGGACGTCCTCGAGTACATCGAGGGCGGCAACACGCCCAGGCTGGAGTACCCCGCCCCCCTCCTTCTCCCGCCGGCGTGGGAGCTCGTGGACGCCGAGACGCGTGGACCCGACGTCCTCCTCCTCGTCCGGTCGCTTGTCCGGCTCTCCCTCCCCCCCCCGTCAAGCCGGAACCCCAAGACGCGCCGATCAGCCAGCGCACCCGCAGTTTCGGCATCCGCATCGCTGAGCCCTCCCCCACCTCTGCCCGGCTCGTCAGGCCGAAGGTGGAGCCCGACCTCCCCGCAGAGTCCGAGGCATAGTCCGGTGCGGCTTCTCCGACGAGGAGGCCCTAAAGTGGGTGCGGGACGACTACCTCCGCGACGAGATGGTCCGGCAGCACCGAGCCCTGGAGGAGATAGCCGCCCGCCAGCGTGGGCGCGAGGACGAGAACGGCGTCGTGATCCTCGTCAGCAACGACGACGAGGACGTCCCCGGACCGTCCAACCTGCCGCGCGTCGGCGACCCTAGGCAGGGGAGCAGCAGGGCCGGGGGCCGCGGAGGAGGCGACGACGACAACGGCGGCGACGGCGGCCAGTACACGAAGTTATACATGCTCCTCGGCATGTAGTGTTGGGTTTCGTAGTAATTTCAAAAATTTCCTACGCACACGCAAGATCATGGTGATGTATAGCAACGAGAGGGGAGAGTGTTGTCTACATACCCTTGTAGACCGTAAGCGGAAGCGTTAGCACAACGCGGTTGATGTAGTCGTACGTCTTCACGGCCCGACCGATCAAGCACCGAAACTACGGCACCTCCGAGTTCTAGCACACGTTCAGCTCGATGACGTCCTTCGAACTCCGATCCAGCCGAGTGTCGAGGGAGATTTCCGTCAGCACGACGGCGTGGTGACGATCTTGATGTTCTACCGTCGCAGGGCTTCGCCTAAGCACCGCTACGATATTATCGAGGTGGACTATGGTGGAGGGGGGCACCGCACACGGCTAAGAGATCCAAGGGATCAATTGTTGTGTCTTTGGTGCTAGCCCTGCCCCTCTATTTATATGTTGAGCCCCGGGGTCGAAACTTGGAGCAAAAGCCTCCTCAAAGTCGGTTTTTCCCGAAAGGCAAGAGTCCCACTCGGACTCCAGGACCAAACGCCACAATCCTTGGCGTCTGGCCCAGACGCCATGGGCCTCGGCGTCTGGCCCAGGGCCAGACGCCAGGGTCTCCGGCGTTTGGCCCACTGGACTCCGCAAAACTCCTTTTGCACCGATCTAAAGCCTCATGGGCTTGACCCCTTGGCCTAACCATATCATCCAATATATGAATCTTTACGTCTCGACCATTTCGAGACTCCTCGTCATGTCCCCAATCTCATCCGGGACTCCGAACTCCTTCGGTACATCAAAACATGTAAACTCATAATATAACTGTCATCGTAACCTTAAGCGTGCGGACCCTACGGGTTCGAGAACAATGTAGACATGACCGAGACACGTCTCCGGTCAATAACCAATAGCGGGACCTGGATGCCCATATTGGCTCCTACATATTCTACGAAGATCTTTATCGGTCAGACCGCATAACAACATACGTTGTTCCCTTTGTCATCGGTATGTTACTTGCCCGAGATTCGATCGTCGGTATCCAATACCTAGTTCAATCTCGTTACTGGCAAGTCTCTTTACTCGTTCCGTAATACATCATCTCACAACTAACATATTAGTTGCAGTGCTTGCAAGGCTTATGTGATGTGCATTACCGAGAGGGCCCAGAGATACCTCTCCGACAATCGGAGTGACAAATCCTAATCTCGAAATACGCCAACCCAACATCTACTTTTGGAGACACCTGTAATGCTCCTTTATAATCACCCAGTTACGTTGTGACGTTTGGTAGCACCCAAGGTGTTTCTCCGGCAAACGGGAGTTGCATAAGCTCATAGTTATAGGAACATGTATAAGTCATGAAGAAAGCAATAGCAACATTCTAAACGATCAGGTGCTAAGCTAATGGAATGGGTCATGTCAATCAGATCATTCAACTAATGATATGACCTCGTTACTCAAATAACAACTCTTTTGTCTATGGTTAGGAAACATAACCATCTTTGATTAACGAGCTAGTCAAGTAGAGGCATACTAGTGACACTCTGTTTGTCTATGTATTCACACATGTATTATGTTTCCGGTTAATACAATTCTAGCATGAATAATAAACATTTATCATGATATAAGGAAATAAATAATAACTTTATTATTGCCTCTAGGGCATATTTCCTTCAGTCTCCCACTTGCACTAGAGTCAATAATCTAGTTCACATCGCCATGTGATTTAACAGCAATAGTTCACATCACCATGTGATTAACACCCATAGTTCACATCGCTATGTGACCAACACCCAAAGGGTTTACTAGATTCAGTAATCTAGTTCACATCGCTATGTGATTAACACCCAAGGAGTACTAAGGTGTGATCATGTTTTGCTTGTGAGAGAATCTTAGTCAACGGGTCTGCCACATTCAGATCCTCATGTATTTTGCAAATTTCTATGTCAACAATGCTCTGCATGGAGCTACTCTAGCTAATTGCTCCCACTTTCAATATGTATCTAGATCGAGACTTAGAGTCATCTAGATTAGTGCCAAACTTGCATCGGTGTAACCCTTCACGACGAACCTTTTTTCACTTCCATAATAGAGAAACATATCCTTATTCCACTAAGGACAATTTTGACCGCTGTCCAGTGATCTACTCCTAGATCACTATTGTACTCCCTTGCGAAACTCAGTGCAGGGTATACAATAGATCTGGTACACAGCATGGCATACTTTATAGAACCTATGACTGAGGCATAGGAAATGACTTTCATTCTCTTTCTATTTTTTGCCGTGGTCGGGCTTTGAGTCTTACTCAACTTCACACCTTGTAACACAGGCAAGAACTCTTTCTTTGACTGTTCCATTTTGAACTACTTCAAAATCTTGTCAAGGTATGTACTCATTGAAAAAGCTTATCAAGCGTCTTGATCTATCTCTATAGATCTTGAAACTCAATATGTAAGCAGCTTCACCGAAGTCTTTCTTTGAAAAACTCCTTTCAAACACTCCTTTTATGCTTTACAGAATAATTCTACATTATTTCCGATCAACAATATGTCATTCACATATACTTATCAGAAATGTTGTAGAGCTCCCACTCACTTTCTTGTAAATACAGGCTTCTCCGAAAGTCTGTATAAAACCAAATGCTTTGATCACACTATCAAAACGTTTATTCCAACTCCGAGAGGCTTGCACCAGTCCATAAATGGATCGCTGGAGCTTGGACACTTTGTTAGCTCCCTTTGGATCGACAAAACCTTCCGGTTGCATCATATACAACTCTTCTTCCAGAAATCCATTCAGGAATGCAGTTTTGACATCCATTTGCCAAATTTCATAATCATAAAATGCGGCAATTGCTAACATGATTCGGACGGACTTAAGCATCGCTACGGGTGAGAAGGTCTCATCGTAGTCAATCCCTTGAACTTGCCGAAAACCTTTTGCGACAAGTCGAGCTTTGTAGACAGTAACATTACCATCAGCGTCAGTCTTCTTCTTAAAGATCCATTTATTCTCAATTGCTTGCCGATCATCGGGCAAGTCAACCAAAGTCCATACTTTGTTCTCATACATGGATCCCATCTCAGATTTCATGGCTTCAAGCCACTTTGCGGAATCTGGGCTCATCATCGCTTCTTCATAGTTCGTAGGTTTCATCATGATCTAGTAGCATGACTTTCAGAACAGGATTACCGTACCACTCTGGCGCGGATCTTACTCTGGTTGATCTACGAGGTTCAGTAGTATCTTGTTCTGAAGTTTCATGATCATCATCATTAGCTTCCTCACTAACTGGTGTAGGTGTCACAAAAACAGTTTTCTGTGATGTACTACTTTCCAATAAGGGAGCAGGTACAGTTACCTCGTCAAGTTCTACTTTCCTCCCACTCACTTCTTTCAAGAGAAACCCCTTCTCCAGAAAGTTTCCGAATTTAGCAAAAAAAAGTCTTGCCTTCGGATCTGTGGTAGAAGGTGTATCCAATAGTTTCCTCTGGATATCCTATGAAGACGCACTTCTCCGATTTGAGTTCGAGCTTATCAGGATGAAATTTTTTTCATATAAGCATTGCAACCCCAAACTTTAAGAAACGACAGCTTAGGTTTCTTGCCAAACCATAGTTCATATGGTGTCGCCTCAACGGATTTAGATGGTGCCCTATTTAATGTGAATGTAGCTGTCTTTAATGCATAACCCCAAAACGATAGTGGTAGATCCGTAAGAGACATCATAGATTGCACTATATATCTAATAAAGTACGGTTATGACGTTAGGACACACCATTATGCTGTGGTGTTCCATGTGGCATGAGTTTGTGAAACTATTCCACATTGTTTTAATTGAAGACCAAACTCGTAACTCAAATATTTGTCTCCGCGATCAGATCGTAGAAACTTTATTTTCTTGTCACGATGATTTTCCACTTCACTCTGAAATTCTTTGAACTGTTCAAATGTTTCAAACTTATGTTTCATCAAGTAGATATCCCCATATCTGCTCAAATCATCTGTGAAGGTCAGAAAATAATGATACCTGCTGCAAGCTTTAATATTCACCGGACCACATACATCAGTATGTATGATCTCCAACAAATCTGTTGCTTGCTTCATTGTTCCGGAGAACGGCGTTTTAGTCATCTTGCCCAAAAGGCATGGTTCGCAAGCATCAAGTGATTCATAATCAAGTGATTCCAAAATCCCATCAGCATGGAGTTTCTTCATGCGCTTTACACCAATATGACCTAAACGGCTGTGCTACAAATAAGTTGCACTATCATTATTAACTTTGCATCTTTTGGTTTCAATATTATGATTATGTGTATCACTACGATCGAGATCCAACGAACTATTTTCATTGGGTGTGTAACCATATAAGGTTTTATTCATGTAAACAGAACAACAATTTATTCTCTTACTTAAATGAATAACCGTATTACAATAAACATGATCAAATCATATTCATGCTCAACGCAAACACCAAATAACACTTATTCAGGTTCAACACTAATCCCGAAAGTATAGGGAGTGTGCGATGATGATCATATCAATCTTGGAACCATTTCCAACACACATCGTCACTTCACCCTTAACTAGTCTGTGTTTATTCTGCAACTCCCGTTTCGAGTTACTAATCTTAGCAACTGAACTAGTATCAAATACTGAGGGGTTGCCATAAACACTAGTAAAGTACACATCAATAACATGTATATAAAATATACTTATGTTCACTTTGCCATCCTTCTTATCTGCCAATCACTTGGGGTAGTTCCGCTTCCAGTGACCAGTCCCTTTGCAGTAGAAACACTTAGTCTCAGGCTTAGGACCAGACTTGGGCTTCTTCACTTGAGCAGCAACTTGCTTGCCATTCTATTTGAAGTTCCCCTTCTTCCCTCTGCCCTTTTCTTGAAACTAGTGGTCTTGTCTACCATCAACACTTGATGTTTTTCTCGATTTCTACCTTCGTCAATTTCCGCATTACGAAGAGCTTGGGAATTGTTTCCGTTATCCCTTGCATATCATAGTTCATCACGAAGTTCTACTAACTTGGTGATGGTGACTAGAGAATTCTGTCAATCACTATCTTATCTGGAAGATTAACTCCCACTTGATTCAAGCGATTGTTGTACTCAGACAATCTGGGCACATGCTCACTAGTTGAGCGATTCTCCTCCATCTTTTAGCTATAGAACTTGTTGGAGACTACATATCTCTCAACTCGGGTATTTGCTTGAAATATTAACTTCAACTCCTGGAACATCTCATATGCTCCATGACGTTCAAAACGTCGTTGAAGTCCCGATTCTAAGCCATTAAGCATGGTGCACTAAACTATCAAGTAGTCATCATATTGAGCTAGCCAAACGTTCATAACGTCTGCATCTGCTCCTGCAATAGGTCCGTCACCTAGCGGTGCATCAAGGACATAATTCTTCTGTGCAGTAATGAGGATAAACCTCAGATCACGGATCCAATCCGCATCATTGCTACTAACATTTTTCAACATGATTTTCTCTAGGAACATATCAAAATAAACACAGGGAAGCAACAACGCGAGCTATTGATCTACAACATAATTTGCAAAATACTACCAGGACTAAGTTCATGATAAATTAAAGTTCAATTAATCATATTATTTAAGAACTCCCACTTAGATAGACATCCCTCTAATCCTCTAAGTGATTACGTGATCCAAATCAACTAAACCATGACCGATCATCACGTGAGATGGAGTAGTTTTCAATGGTGAACATCGTTATGTTGATCATATCTACTATATGATTCACGCTCGACCTTTCGGTCTCCGTGTTCCGAGGCCATATATGTATATGCTAGGCTCGTCAAGTTTAACCTGAGTATTCTGCGTGTGCAAAACTGGCTTGCACCCGTTGTAGATGGACGTAGAGCTTATCACACCCGATCATCACGTGGTGTCTGGGCACGGCGAACTTTGGCAACGGTGCATACTCAGGGAGAACACTTCTTGATAATTTAGTGAGAGATCATCTTATAATGCTACCGTCAATCAAAGCAAGATAAGATGCATAAAAAGATAAACATCACATGCAATCAATATAAGTGATATGATATGGCCATCATCATCTTGTGCTTGTGATCTCCATCTCCAAAGCACCGTCATGATCACCATCGTCACCGGCGCGACACCTTGATCTCCATCGTAGCATCGTTGTCGTCTCGCCAATCTTATGCTTCCACGACTATCACTACCGTTTAGTAATAAAGTAAAGCATTACATCGCGATTGCATTGCATACAATAAAGCGACAACCATATGGCTCCTGCCAGTTGCCGATAACTCGGTTACAAAACATGATCATCTCATACAATAAAATTCAGCATCATGCTTTGACCATATCACATCACAACATGCCCTGCAAAAACAAGTTAGGCGTCCTCTACTTTGTTGTTGCATGTTTTACGTGGCTGCTACGGGCTTAAGTAAGAACCAATCTCACCTACGCATCAAAACCACAACGATAGTTTGTCAAATAGACTCCGTTTTAACCTTCTCAAGGACCGGGCGTAGCCATACTCGGTTCAACTAAAGTTGGAGAGACAGTCGCCCGCAAGCCATCTATGTGCAAAGCACGTCGAGGGAACCGGTCTCGCGTAAGCGTACGCGTAAGGTTGGTCCGGGTCGTCTCGTCCAACAATACCGCCGAACCAAAGTATGACATGCTGGTAGGCAGTATGACTTGTATCATCCACAACTCACTTGTGTTCTACTCGTGCATATAACATCAACATAAGTAACCTAGGCTCGGATGCCACTGTTGGGTTTCGTAGTAATTTCAAAATTTCCTACGCACACGCAAGATCATGGTGATGTATAGCAACGAGAGGGGAGAGTGTTGTCTACATACCCTTGTAGACCGTAAGCGGAAGCGTTAGCACAACGCGGTTGATGTAGTCGTACGTCTTCACGGCCCGACCGATCAAGCACCGAAACTACGGCACCTCCGAGTTCTAGCACACGTTCAGCTCGATGACGTCCTTCGAACTCCGATCCAGCCGAGTGTCGAGGGAGAGTTCCGTCAGCACGACGGCGTGGTGACGATCTTGATGTTCTACCGTCGCAGGGCTTCGCCTAAGCACCGCTACGATATTATCGAGGTGGACTATGGTGGAGGGGGGCACCGCACACGGCTAAGAGATCCAAGGGATCAATTGTTGTGTCTTTGGTGCTAGCCCTGCCCCTCTATTTATATGTTGAGCCCCGGGGTCGAAACTTGGAGCAAAAGCCTCCTCAAAGTCGGTTTTTCCCGAAAGGCAAGAGTCCCACTCGGACTCCAGGACCAAACGCCACAATCCTTGGCGTCTGGCCCAGACGCCATGGGCCTCGGCGTCTGGCCCAGGGCCAGACGCCAGGGTCTCCGGCGTTTGGCCCCCTGGACTCCGCAAAACTCCTTTTGCACCGATCTAAAGCCTCATGGGCTTTACCCCTTGGCCTAACCATATCATCCAATATATGAATCTTTACGTCTCGACCATTTCGAGACTCCTCGTCATGTCCCCAATCTCATCCGGGACTCCGAACTCCTTTGGTACATCAAAACATGTAAACTCATAATATAACTGTCATCGTAACCTTAAGCGTGCGGACCCTACGGGTTCGAGAACAATGTAGACATGACCGAGACACGTCTCCGGTCAATAACCAATAGCGGGACCTGGATGCCCATATTGGCTCCTACATATTCTACGAAGATCTTTATCGGTCAGACCGCATAACAACATACGTTGTTCCCTTTGTCATCGGTATGTTACTTGCCCGAGATTCGATCGTCGGTATCCAATACCTAGTTCAATCTCGTTACTGGCAAGTCTCTTTACTCGTTCCGTAATACATCATCTCACAACTAACATATTAGTTGCAGTGCTTGCAAGGCTTATGTGGTGTGCATTACCGAGAGGGCCCAGAGATACCTCTCCGACAATCGGAGTGACAAATCCTAATCTCGAAATACGCCAACCCAACATATAGTTTTGGACACACCTGTAATGCTCCTTTATAATCACCCAGTTACGTTGTGACGTTTGGTAGCACCCAAGGTGTTCCTCCGGCAAACGGGAGTTGCATAATCTCATAGTTATAGGAACATGTATAAGTCATGAAGAAAGCAATAGCAACATACTAAACGATCAGGTGCTAAGCTAATGGAATGGGTCATGTCAATCAGATCATTCAACTAATGATATGACCTCGTTACTCAAATAACAACTCTTTTGTCTATGGTTAGGAAACATAACCATCTTTGATTAACGAGCTAGTCAAGTAGAGGCATACTAGTGACACTCTGTTTGTCTATGTATTCACACATGTATTATGTTTCTGGTTAATACAATTCTAGCATGAATAATAAACATTTATCATGATATAAGGAAATAAATAATAACTTTATTATTGCCTCTAGGGCATATTTCCTTCATGTAGAGCTTCATGGGCGGCGGGCGACGAGGAACGGCGAGGGCGACGGCGGGTCTAGTAGTGTTTTTTTTTCTTCTGTTGCAAAATATTTCAAAAATATTATGAACTCGTCGAAGTTTGGTTGAATTTGCGTCTTGTTTATGTCGGATTTTGTTTTTTAAGAAAACGTGGGCGCGGCGACTAGGGAGCATCACTCCCCAGCGCGCGGTTAGCGCCGGCTCATCCCCAGGGGCGATTTTTAATGCCTCCTGCGGGGCCAACGGCTGAAGATGCTTTAAGGAGGGCAGATGTTTCTGGAGTCCCCGATTGCATGGGTGCATGTGACAGCCGGTTGGTTGAAGGCATCATCGATCATGGTCCATGCATGGATGACTAGATGTCACTCGTGACACGCACAAAAGTTTTGCAGTGGACCCTTGCACATGCAGCACAACCCTAGGAGGGGTCCAGCTCCACATAGGAAGAAGCACTTATTTTATCCAGAATCTTGGTGGGCGCGGGTGACTGTTCTATTCAAAAGCTAATTGGATAAACACCCGGCTTTTTTGGTTAAGTTTTTACAGGTTCCAGTCCAGAGCTTATAAAAGGCGCCCCCTCCTTCCCATTCAGAGCACGGAGCTCCAGCACCAACCCACATACCCACAGACACGCCAACAACTCACCAGCAACCTCAAGACAGAGGCCGGAAATTGAGGCGCAAAGGAAGGAAGCAGAGCAAAGTCTTCTCTTCGCCTCCGCGTCTTACGAGAGAAACAAGTCTTCGGTTCTTCATTCCCACAGCAAATGGAGAAGGCAGGACATCAGCATGTGATCGGCATCCCAGTGAGCAGCACTGCTATCGGCATCGAGGAGCCCGAGTTCACCAGCGATGGAGCTACCTATGTCGACGGCGATGCCAAGTATTCGACGAGCGCGCGTACCGGCGGCAAATCAGGCAGGGCAGGGGACAAGTTCGCTCGAGGAATCAGAGAACATGGTAAGTCCTTCTTCCCCAGTCCGTCCAGGGGATATGTAGCTTCATCAGCTGTGAAGGGGTAGACACTGACCATAGATATGTCCTTCTGCAGTGACTCTCGGCCCAAAACTGTACGAGACCGTGAGGGGCAAGCTCTCGCTGGGCGCGAGAATCCTCCAGGCCGGCGGCGTGGAGAACGTCTTCCGGCGGTGGTTCTCCGTGGAGAAGAAAGAAAAGCTCGTCAACGCCTCGCAGTGCTACCTGTCGACCACCGCCGGCCCGATCGCCGGGATGCTCTTCGTATCCACGGAGAGGGTGGCCTTCCGCAGCGACCGGTCGCTGGCGCTGACGTCGCCCAAGGGCGACACGGTGCGGGTGCCGTACAAGGTGGCCGTCCCGCTGCGGAGGGTGAAGGCGGCCAGGCGGAGCGAGAACCAGCACCGGCCGGAGCAGAAGTACGTCCAGCTGGTCACCGACGACGGCTTCGAGTTCTGGTTCATGGGCTTCGTCAGCTACCAGGCGTCCCTGCAGCACCTCGAGCAGGCCATCGCGGAGTCGCACCTCTGACCCCATCAATTGATCAAAGAAGCGTACGCGCTATGTGTCTTGTGTTGTGTGGTCTGGTTTGATCCGTTGTGCATAGGTAAGTAGGGTTCCACGGTGGATTGCTTGTCGTTTTTGGCATTGGAGCAAGTCCGGTATACTTAAATGGTAGGAGAAATTTAATTTAGGGCGTGAAAATTTCTTCATGTTGAAGAAGTACTGTATGTATGAATGGTACAGTCGCCACGGCAAAAGTGCCATCATAAACGTGTGGTATGCACTAGTTCAGTGAGAAAAAACACGAATTGTTTGTTCCACTTCTTTACAGCTTGCAAGTGCGTTCAGCGCGTCTCTTTTTTTCAGCATTTCTTTGAGGAAATGTTCTCAAAACCCTGTAAAGCTAAAGCTCATGCCGAGACAGGCTGTGTATGCTTACATAAAGAAGTGAATTTATATTATCAAGAGAAATCAAACCTAACTTGAGCTGTCAAGTGCCTAATAATTCGTAGAAACACCTGTAATGTATGCAACTGCCCTAACCTACGTTATTTGTTGAACTGAAAAGTACAGAATTAAAGAAAAGCACTGGGAGAATAAAATTTATGGAACAATACCAAAGGACACCAGATGTCTCCGGCGATGCATCTAGTATCATTGGTGGGCATGTGGAGGTGTGTTCTCGGTGGATTTGCTCGGATCTGATCGTTGTTCGTCTGTATTCGTGTGTCTTTGGGTTGGATCCTTCCGATATATGTTATTCTTCATCGGCGGCGGTTGCTGTTCTGGTGCGATGGTCCTATGAAGCCTTAGCGCAACAACTTTTCGACTGTGACCACAACAAGTTGTACCCGACTCCGGCGATGGAGGGACGATGACGGCGGCGCGCCTTCCGCTCGCTTCGATGCTTGTAGTCGTCGCTAGCTGATCCATGAATTTAGATGTAATTTTTTATTATTTCTGATATTCCTTGTATTGTCATGATTGGAAATGAATAGATCAAATGTTTTCTTCAAAAAAAAAAACACCAGATGTCTATGGGTGGCACATGGACCTGGAACCACAAGTGGTGACAACCAGCTGCATAATGCAAAGCTGCATATTCAGGGGTATGTCCCAAATATATTTCTAAGCATCACACTTTTTTGTGAATGCCATTAAGTTAATCCCAACGAAATTAATACTGCAATATATAGCCTCGCCAGCTGATTCCCATCGAATATTCTGATAACACATGCATGTGGCTATTTTACTATTCTCTTCAACCATATTTAAGAACATAATGAGTACTGCAACCATATTTAAGCTTGGAGTAATTAATAAGAGAAGGATTCATATGGAATGGGCAGTGTATGTCCACTGCAACTGTTTTCTTTTAACAAAGGCAAATGCTTTGCCATGTTAATTCAATAAGTAGGGTCTTATAACATGTACAAAAGAGAAAGAAAAAAAAGGTCAAACAGAAAGCATACTCTTCCAATATCAACTCTCCTAATTGCTTTGCTTCGGCCATCATCCAAGCTTTTGGTAACAAGAACCAAACACTTTTGAAGGCTTGTGTTCTGCTCATTCCAAATTATTTATGATACAACAACATAAGGGTTGTGACACGCCATGCTGTCGAGGCAACCATCAACTAGTGATGCAAAGAGACCACATACCACAAGTTTGGACATATGTCATATTGTTAGCCAAGATTTTGCACCCACGGCGACTCCAAGCTTGACGAAGATGAGGGGCGTCACAGCATCGATGATCCTTACGGCGTCGACATGCCTTACCGTTCCTTGCCTTCTGCTTTGGTCGGAACTTAATTTAATCGAGGCCATCTGCCTCATGGGTTGATAACTTTTCACACGGCAAGGATTTACCATAGTCGATAATTTACATGCAAAAAATGCTAGACCTATGTAATCTAACTATGTAAACTTACGTTCCTTCCATCCCAAACTAATTAGGCCCCCCTGATTTTCAGTGGATGGGCCTGGGGAGTTTTCTCTCCCAACCGAATCTGGCCACGTCAGCTTCTTCGTAGGTTACATAGATGTAGCAAAGCTCTTTACATGCCCAAGGATGACCTTACATAGCCTGGGGGTCCTTCACAAATGACCAAGGCCACCCTTGAAGAGATGAGGTAGGAGGGTAGAACTATTGATAATTTCCCGTCCTTTGATCCATGTGCCTCGAGTTTAGCTAGGAGGTGGGTTGTAGCCCACTAAGGAGAGAATCCCTATACTATTTGAAGGCATTCTTGATTGGGCTTGGGTCTTTACTTCTTTGCGATGTGATCTTCTTTCTTTAACTTGTTCACCATAAACGTTTGCTTGGACTTCCATTGACCGAGGTGGCTTGCTAGGACCCGCGAGAACTTGCTTGGACTATTGTTGACCTCATTGACTTGCATGGACTATCCTTCAATTTTGTTGACCACCGATGTGGCATGCCATATAGGATAGAGGGCAAGACCTAGAGTAGGGTCGAATCCATTACCAAAAGGACATTCTTTCATCTCAACTTAACATTGTTCTCTATCCCACCTAGATAGTGAAGATAGAAAACCATCTAAATAGCAGATTTATTTCGTTATAAAGGGCGTCTTTGTTGACTCGTCATATAACATCGAGAGATAAAATAATAATGAGCAACATTCGGCCTATGTATGACTTGGATGACAAACCCAATGACATCGATAGATTTATACAGGACTAATATCCAGCCCAACTCTTTAGATCCAAAACCCACATATTTTACGACATGTTTAGGTTGCTTCAGTGCAGTACAATGCTCAGTCTTGTGTGAATACCTCTAGCAAACCACACAATAGAAATTACCTTTGAAGTCTTTATTCCCATGTCCAATCCCTTTGCACTTGCCACATATTTGATCACATTTTGCCATCTTTGATCTCCCCTTTGTGGCCAGACTCTCTTGTGGACACCTCTTTGTCATTTAAGGACACAAACAATACATCCATTTTAGGAAAATTAGACATGAGATACTATATGTGCCATATGTTCAGTCGGCATAAAACCCATCAGCCCCATTCCCAAGCCAACATGCATCGACTTGGGGAAATTCTGAATTGGTAAGGAAGAAAATTGTACTCGCAACTGCTGCAAACTCCTCATCTGAACTACTCCACCAATTTTTTGATTAGAAGGACCTAGATTTCCCACTTGTGCCCCTTTTTGTACTCCAGACGCATTGGTTAGGCATAAGGGGTTACTACCAAATCGACCTTGCAATCTGCCATTACTTCGACCCCCACAACCTGCCTGAGTAGGGAAACCTACACCTCTATTCTACTGAAAGACCTGTGCACCACTACTACCACTATTATTCCCATAGAAACCATCTCTAAATCCTCCATCTCCATCTCTCCCATCAAACTGATCCTGGTTTCTGCTATCTTGTCTGCTATATTTCTTCCTGCCTTGGGAAGAACCTGTTCTGAACTGGGAATTACTACATCTACTACCTTGTCATCCTCTGTTATGCCTAGATTGCCATTTTCCTTGTCATTCTGCCATCAGATCACCTCTAGTCTCTTCCCGTTCTTCCTCACATAAACTAAAAGACCTACCCGCCACATCCTCCTCTCTCAGGGTGGGGAGGGGACAGAAATCAAGATGAACTAGGGCAGGAATGGGGATGGGTATATCAAGATACTCCCTCGGTAACTTTTTTTGAGAGTACGCAAATTGCGTACCATTGATTCATAGAAGGCAAAGATTAGTTACAAGAATTACAGTTGACGGCCAAACCACAACCGGTTGGCACATCAAGCTCAACACTCCAACTCACACACTCTACTACTCAACTAAATGTTAGACTTCTCTACCTCCCGCCGACACCCATCTCAAAAGTTTATGGTGTATCAATTCAGCAGTGCCCCGTTCATCCGTGATAGCATTTGAAGCAAAAACCCTACCATCGGTAATATGCTTCCTCGACCTTGCCCACCAATCCTCCAGATTATCTACCACTGTTGGCAAGATGGAAGTATCTATGCCGAGTCTCCTAAAGCTTAGGAACCAGACATGTCGAGCAAAAACACACTGAAATAGAATATGGTCCACAGTGTCCTCCTCCTGATCACACAGGTAGCAAACTGAAGTCAGATCCTGCAGCCCGTGTCTGAATCTACGGTCCGACGTCCGAAGACGATAGTGCAAGGCCAACCATATAAAGATCTTGCAAGTGAGCGGTGCCCAGCACAGCCATATTGCAGGTGCACATTGAAATCTCATGCTCCCTTCACATAGCATCTTATAAGCAGAGCTAGCCGTATGCATGCCCAAGGCATCCCATTGCCAGACCGACTTGTCCTCCTCAACGGGAGTGAGATCCACATCGACCAGTCTATCCCAGAGATGGATGAACTGAATCAACCCCTTACTCGACATCTCTCCTACAATGTCCGATGTCCATGCATGTAGATGCATCGCATCCTTTACGGTCCTTTTGTTCACTACTTGTGTCTTGACCTTGTCCATATTTAGGGGAGCAATTTCAGCAATACGAGCTCCATTTAGTCAGCGGTCTCTCCAAAACACCATACTGGATCCCTCCCCTAGCTGCCAGTTGACCAAGCTGTCAAACGTCGTCGGAACTTGCTTGTCGGAGGTGAAACTTAGGACTTGCCAAGGCCGCGAGCTGTAAGTACCTTGAGCCATTCCCACCGCAGTCTAAGAGCGATCCCATGTTTGTGCAAATTTATAACTCCAAGCCCTCCCAGACCTTTAGGGCGGAAAACCCGCTGCCAGGCAACAGCACACTTCCCTGCATGAATGGTGTCAGATCCAGCCCAAAAGAATGCTCGGCGCCCCTTGTCCACCCTCTCAAATGCCCATTTGGGCGCTTCTGCCACCATTAAGTGATGAGTGGGGCGAGCTCAAACAACCCGATTGACCAAAATAAGACGGCCCGACCTAGTAACCAGACCCCTCTGCCATCCTGAAACAATCTTCAGAACATCATCCACAATTGGCTGTCACTCAGAGCGGGTGAGTTGTCTGATTCCCAATTGAAGCCCGAGATATTTGAATGGAAACTTCTCCTTTTTCCACGGCAACGCACTCTTCGCCAATTCCTCATCTTCCTCTTCAGCGCGAATCATAATGGTCGAAGACTTCGCATAGTTAATCCTAAGGCCCGAGGCCTCTCCGAAGATCATGATTATCTCTTTGACAAACATCAAGTCAGGTCTCGATGGTCTGATAACACAACATCATCCGCATAAAGCAAGAGGCGCTGCATAGGTGTGCATCCTGGAATAAGACGTGCATTAAGTTACAGAAGGAGTAGCAGATAAAGCTCTTTGTGTTTAATAAGTTTCTCCCAGGAGCAACTCAATCCAGAAAATTAACAGTGACTTGCTCTCCTCCTACTCTGGCTCAAAACAAACCAAGTTTATTAAGATTCATGCACTCACGTGTACCACATCAAAAGGTCGTTGGTATGAATTCTGGGTTAGCATCTGATCGATCTAATAAAAACACACTGAAAAACATCCAGACGTTTAGAGCAACTCTAATGGAGTGACCCATTTTATCTGTTTGGGTCATCCGGACACAAAACACAGCCCAACGGGGCGACCCAAACGGACGTCCGTGTCCGCATGTTGTCCGTTTGTCCTCCCTCCCGACCCAAATTGAACGTAAAAATGGGCCATGAATGGGTCCGCGGCGGACAAAACGAGCGCTCTCGTCGTCCGCTCTCGTCCGCTGTTGCCCCCTCAGGTGTCCGCCCTGGCCTTACTAGTCAGCGACACCGCACGGTTCGCTCGACAGGAAACTGCAGGCGAGATCCAGCCACGGGCGCTGTGCAGCGCCTGCGCCTCCACGGCGTCGGCCTGGCGGGCACCCTCGCCCCGTCGCTGGCGCGCCTCCCCGCGCTCAAGTCCGTCTCGCTCTTCGGGAACGCGCTCTCTGGCACGATCCCGGCGGGCTACGCGTCCCTGGCGCCCACGCGCCGCCGGAGATGAACTACATCTCCGTCCGGAGCAACGAGCTCTCCGGCCTCCTCGAAGCACCACCTCAAATCCCCGCTGCTGCTGGTGGTGGTAGTGGTACTAGCCCGTCTCTCTCCTCTGGCGGAAGCGGAAGGACGGAGGCTTCTCTCCCCAGGCAGGGCAGCGGAGAGCGAGGGGGCGGACGCACGGGCGGAGACGCCGGAGAGAGCGCGCCACCCATCGGCGGCTGCGCTCCCGTCGCCAAGCTGCAGCCCACGCACGCCGGTGGCGGAGGCCGCGGCGGCGGGCCGGTGGTGGACACGGAGGAGCGCGGCGCATCGAGGAAGGAGTCCATGCCGGCAGCCTCGCTTGTCCGCTTTTTGGTTTTGTGCGTTGGGTTCACCCACAAGCTGTGCGTGCAGTGCCGGTCCCCGAGTTTCGAAGGCCCCGGAGCGAATTCAATGAATGGGCCCAACGGCGGCAATGGAGGAATTTTCTAATTTCATATATTGATAGATAAATTCTTGCAAAGCTATAGTAAAGAATGATATTTTTTCCTAGTGTAACATAGGATGAAGTGTCTTAGTTCAAGTCTAAATCAAATTTCATAAAACTTACATACATATATTGGAAAAAAGAACTGACATGCTAACTAACCTCCAAGTCTACAATAATCATGAGATCCAATTAACTTATTTGTTCGTTTCCTCTTTCTTCTTTTTATCAGAACCACGTAAAATATTATTTGGGCAACATGTATGCAAGAAAAAGAGCAAAGTCAGCTAAACGTTGCAGTAAAATTAGTGAAATCCCATGCTCTTTAGCTATCGAAATCTAATCTTCAAGGACACCTTGAGTTGAGGGCCAAGTTGGCAAGACTAGTGACCAAACTCTACTATTGTAAGAAGAAGAACATAAATTTATCAAAGTGTAAGATTGAGGGCTAAGAGAAATTCGTTAGAGATTTATCTCTGCTATTCCTTGCGAATGCCCTAGTATCCGGCAGCCGCTACCGTAGAGAATCAGTCGCTCGATCGACCAATATATGTGAGCGTACGACAGCATACCATTTTTTCTGAGGGGTTACAATTTATTTTTTTGAGAGGGCGCTGGCGTGCAAATAGGAGGAGGCAAAGAGCCGCTCGCCCTGTGCAGCCGTGCTCAATTCTAGCCAGTAGTCGTGCATTTAGGCATCTCAGCAGTTGGGCTTTTGTTAGATGATGGTCCTTCCCTGCGTATAGGTTTTTTCTTCCATAGGCTGCACCACTAAGGTCGGGGCCCCTAGTTTGGCTGGGCCCCGGGCCGTCGCTCCTGCTGCCCTGGCCCAGGGCCGGCCCTGTGTGCGTGTCCGCCCCATGTCCGCTAGACGGACGGATGACCCAAACAGACAAAATACGAACAAAATCCGTGTCCGTTTGGGTCACTTCATTGAAGTTGCTCTTATATCTGCATGCAGGAGTATGTATTATTGGAGGTAGGCGGAGGACATCACCTCTTTTTCCTTTCGATGAAACGCAGGACATCACTGTTACCACTATTTCGCTCTGCCATTTTCCATCTTTTCCGAAGGACGGGACTGGTCGGCCTGAAACCGATCTCGTCTCGTGATCTCCCTTTCCCTCGCCGCGACATCTCCGCCTCGGCCTCGACACGTAGTCCGCGGCGCAGATACGCTGAGTCGACGGCGGCGAGCCCCACCCGAAAGCCAGGATCCGCCTCCGACGAGTAGAGTAGGTAGCTGCGGGCTCTCCATGTGACAAGACAACGCGGCCGGCCGACGTCGCCGCGTTCATTCGCGCACAACCAACCATGGCAGATTCGGGGGCGGTGCAACGGCCGACCTCGCAACGCCCGTGTGGTTGCCGGTTCAAATCCGGGGGACAGGGACGGCAGGGCGCCCATGCCGGCCGCGCCTGCCGGTGCACCGCTACCGGGCGGACACGCACGTACTGCGCCCCGGGCCGACGGTTAGGCCAACTACATCGCGCAACTCCAAACGAACATCCGTTTTGTCCGATTTTTGTCTCTTTGGGTAGGGATTTGAGGTCGTGTACGGGCCTGTGCTGGAATGCGGCGGCAGTGCGCCCAGCGCGCGGCCGCATCCTTTTGCCCCATCCTGTCCGCGTCTATTTAAAAAAAAAGGACATTTCAAATGCCAAGCCCCAGTTCATGACCCGAGTTCATCACGCCGGCAACAAAGCCAGCAGCTTACACGACCATCGCCGGCAACACAGCCAGCGGCCGGCAACACAGACAGCCTCCAAAATGAATAGTTGTCCTCGTCGGCAACACAGCCAGCGGCCGGCATTGATCTTGACGGCCGCTCTCCGTTCCCTCCTCTTCGCCGATTCCGCGTCCAACTTGGCAATCTCCTCCGGCGTGTACTCCGACCGCGGCTTCCTTGACGCCTTCTTCTTCACCTTTGTGGTCGGGTCGACGGCCAGGCCGCCGGAACTCGGCGGGGCGTTGGCCATGGACGGGGGAGAGAGGGGGGGGGGGAGGGACGTGGGAGGGTTTGAAGGAAATGGCGCCAAATGGCCGTCGGGAGGTTTTTGGTTTCTCCTACCGACAGGCGGGCCAGGGAAGGACAAGCGCGCGCGTCCCGCCCGTCCGCGCGCTGTCCGTTTCACCCCAAAACCGGCGCAAGTTTGGGCCGGGGATGGGTCGAAAGCGGACACAAAGCGGACAAAAATCCGTTTGCTCCCGCGCGCTGGGCCGCCTTTTTTGTCCTTTTTATCCCAAACGGACGGGGGCGGAAAGAATAGGGTCGCGCGGTGGAGTTGGCCTTACATGCGGCGTTAGGTGAGGCTGCAGGCATGCTGACTCGGTGCTGCGTGGGGCTGACTCCGAACACGACGTGTAGATTTGTGGGTAGGGTTAGGGTAGCACGAGCGGAAACTTCGATGGGTGGGCAAGCTCGGCTTGGAAGAGTACCAACTGCCAAACTGTTGTTAGCTATGCCTAGGCTTTAGCGGCGTTCTGGTCGATCTTCAGTGAAATGGCTGTGAGTGAGTCATGTTTTCCCTGGTTCCACGTCGATGAATTGATGGATCGTGGTTGGGGGGTCCATTGCGGCAGCGATCCCGGGAACAAACTCTTGCCGCCCTTGCGTTGGACCGTCAACAATCCTACAAACCTTGAGGATGTGTGCATATGCATGGTCCACGTGCATGCAGATATACGGTCTACATCTACGTGCATGCATGTTACTGATATTATGATACAGTAGCATACTGTCCGAGTGCAATGCACGATACGAAAGTCGTCTGCAGAGGCATGGCATCGATCCCTACAAGAAAACTGGTCCCTGCACTGCACATCGGGCCCGGCCCTTGTTGCCCCCGACACGGCGCCACCCGCCTTTACCTGCAATCCGGTGGGAGCGAGAATGTGCAGGCACATGGGGCGCTTCCTGGAAAGCGGCAGAGAACCCACCGCACGTAGCCATCTCGCCATGGCCATGCCCCGATCCCGTAGAGAAATCTCGAATCGCGCTTTCGGGCAAAATGAATATACCGCACCTGGCCCTCCCATGGAAACGGAAAGGGGGCAAGGCCGTCTCCAAGGGGCGCCAAAGCTCCGCCTCTCTCTGGCTAGGTTGGCCAGGCCGAATTAGCTATGGGATGACGCGGCCACGAACGTGGACGACCGCGCGCGCCTTTCTGATCCGCCGGTGACTCGGCCGGCCCGGCTGCTGACTCCGCATGCCCGCTGCCTTTGCCAAAAGGATCCACCACCGCGCGCGCGCGGCCGCCTATAAAAGCCCGGCCACCGCAGCGGCACTCCGGTACCAATCCCCGATACCTTACTCGCTAAGTTAACCCACCACCAACACCACCACCAGCGCAGCGCAACGCACGGCGGACCTAGCTAGTTGATCGATCGTTCTTCGTCGAGCTTTCTGCAGCAGTCAGCCAAGATGAAGTCCAGCAGCGGCGGCCATGTCGTGGGAGTCCCGGTGACCTCCAAGGCGTATGGGATTGAGGAGAAGGCGCCGTCGGCCAGGGACGGCCAGTCGTTCAGGAAGGCCGACGGCGATCACCTTGCTGTCTCCTTGACGAATCCTAGCCCCTACACGTCTTTCGGCTACAAGCACAGTAAGTCCCAATCATGCATGCATGCATGGCCATATTGTGCAATCGGACTTAATCCGATGCATGCATGCAAGAGCAAAGATGTTGAGGCTTATGCTAATTAAATTGTGTGTTGATTCTGCAGGCAGCAAGGGTCAGGTTGTCCACTGGGTGAGCAAGCTGAGCAGAAGGGCGCAAGGCTTCCGTGAGCATGGTAAGTAGCACGCACTCGATCGTGCATACATGTTTCTTCTGCAATCCAACGTCTGTTAAAAGTTGATGCGTGAAAGGCGCTTGTATTCTGACCAACATTGTTCACCGTATGCAGTGACGCTGGGTCCCAAGATATCGGAGACCGTGAAGGGGAAGCTGAGCCTGGGGGCCAAGATCCTGCAGGCCGGCGGGATCGAGCGCGTGTTCCGGAAGGCCTTCACGGCCGAGAAGGGCGAGCGGCTGGTGAAGGCGCTGCAGTGCTACCTCTACACCACCGGCGGCCCCATCGCCGGCATGCTCTTCGTCTCCACCAAGCGGATCGCCTTCCGCAGCGACCGGCCCGTCACCGTCACCTCCCCCAGGGGCGACGTGGCGCGCGTCTCCTACAAGGTGGTCGTCCCGCTCAAGCGGATCGACAAGGTGCGGCCCAGCGAGAACGTCGACCGGCCGGAGGAGAAGTACATCCACGTCGCCACCGTCGACGGCTTCGAGTTCTGGTTCATGGGCTTCGTCAGCTACCAGAGGTCCTGCAAGTACATGCAGCAGGTCATCGGCGGCGTCGCGGAGCTGCAATGACTAGCCGGGCGGCGCGGTCCGCCGGAGGAAGACGTACGCGAGGCCCGCCGTTTGTTCCGTCGGCACGATGAGAAGTGGAGTTGTGGGCTGCTGCTGCTGCGCCATCTTTTGCTGTAGAGCAGTAGTAGTAGCCCTGGCTGGAATTGCTCGATCTTATTTCGGATCGGAGCAACTTGGATCCTTCCGCGTACGATTTGGATTGGCTTATGTTTTTCCAAGCGATTGCTTAATTTGTACTAGGATGGGCAAAGAAATTAACCGTGCTGCGTGTGAATGAATGGAAAGGCAGTTGTTCAAAATTACTATTCTTATCAATGATCTTAATTCTTAAGCAACCTAGACTTACCTCGGCTCAGCACACATTAACAACGAGCGTGCTCAATAGAACTCTAGCTGCCCTAACAAAAATGAACTCTAGATAGAATTAAATTTCAAAGTTGGCTGATAGTTGGCTTGTAATGATCTTGAGTCGATCTCAGACCTGTTTTAGAAAAATAAAAATACTACAAAAATCTCATGCATGATGATAATCATGATTATGTAAAATTTGGCAATTATGTGTGTTTCTGTGTAAAACGCAAAAAAAATCACGCCTATCAAAGATAATGATTTTTTTTTCTTTTGAAAACATAAGACAAATTATTCTTATTTTCATCCTCTGTCTCCAAGATAATGTACCTACTATTGTACTCGAGCTATGTAGTCAAAATAGAAATAGCTGGCCTTGCTCAAACTCGCCTAACTATTGAACCGAGATAAAAAGAAGCTCATACTCAACCAATTTTCTTTTGAGTCGGTCTTGAGTCAAGCAAACTTTTTTTTTGCACTTGAGCAGTTCACGAGCCTCGGGCATTTCTTGCAACCCGTTTTGTCTCGACTGACGGTGTTGTGCTCAAAAGTTTTTCTTTCACATGTTCGACTTCTTGTTCATGGGCTTCTCAGGCTGCCAGGTTTACTTGCACCATTTTTTTAGACCTACTTTCTTCACTCAATAAATCTGACCTGGCCAAACGGGCCGGCCCATCGCGGCACGGCCCAGCCCGTGCTAATCGTGCCTGGCCCGCCGTGGCACGTTTAATAGCCGTGCCGTGCCGTGCCGGCCCACGGGCGTGGCTCTCTGGCCCAGGCACGGCCTGATTATTAAACAGGGCGGCCCGTGGCACGATTAGCACGCTAGCCCATCTAATTTTTAGCCTGTTGGGCTGTATTTTAGGCCTATTGGGCTGTAATATCGGTGCTTTTAAATATTTGAAAGATCGTCTTTGGAGTAAGGTTCAGGGCTGAATTGAACGCACTATCTCCTCTGCAGGGAAAGAAGTGTTGGTGAAATCTGTGGCACAGGGAGTCCCGGTTTTTTCTATGTCCTGCTTCAAGCTTCCGAGAGGTTTATGCGAACATCTGAACATGCTTATTAGAAAGTTTTGGTGGGGAAGTAAGGAAGGAAAACAGAAGGCTCACTGGGTCTCTTGGAAAACTATGACGCAGCCCAAGTGTTGGGGAACGTTGCAGAAAATTAAAATTTTTCCTACGGTTTCACCAAGATCCATCTATGAGTTCATCTAAGCAACGAGTCAAGGAGAAGAGTTTGCATCTACATACCACTTGTAGATCGAGTGCGGAAGCTTTCAAGGGGATGGTGATGATGGAGTCGTACTCGACGTGATTCGGATCACCGATGACCAAGTGCTGAACGGACAACACCTCCGCGTTCAACACACGTACGGTACGGGCGACGTCTCCTCCGTCTTGATCCAGCAAGGAGGAAGGAGAGGTTGAGGAAGACAGCTCCAACGGCAGCACGAGGCGCGGTGTTGTTGGTGCAGCAGTACTCCGACAGGGCTTCGCCAAGCACGTACAGAGGAGGAGAGGTGTTGGGGAGGGGAGGGGCTGCGCCTTCAATTGTGTGTCGCAGCCCTCCCCTCACCCCTCTATATATAGGAGGAGAGGGGCAAGGGGGCCGGCCCTCTAGGGGAAACCCTAGAGGGGGGCGGCGGCCAAAGGGAGAGGGAAAAAGGGTGGCTTGCCCCCCAAGCTAGGGGGGCGCCCCCTTTAGGGTTTCTCCTCCCCTTGCCCTAGCCGCATGGGCCTAGGTGGGGAGGCGCGCCCAGCCCACTAGGGGCTGGCTCCCTCTCCCACACAGCCCATGTGCCCCCCCCAGGGAGGGGTGGCCCCACCCGGTGGACCCCCGGAACCCTTCTGGTGGCCCCGGTACAATACCGGTATGCCACCGAAACTTTCCGGTGTCCGTTTAACCACTTTCCATATATAAATCTTTACCTCCGGACCATTCCGGAACTCCTCGTGACGTCCGGGATCTCATCCGGGACTCCGAACAACATTCGGTAGTCACATACAAGTCTTCCTAATAACCCTAGCGTCACCGAACCTTAAGTGTGTAGACCCTACGGGTTCGGGAGACACGTAGACATGACCGAGACGGCTCTCGGGCAATAACCAACAACGGGGTCTGGATACCCATGTTGGCTCCCACATGCTCCTCGATGATGTCATCGGATGAACCACGATGTCGACGATTCAATCAACCTCGTATGCAATTCCCTCTGTCAATCGGTACGTTACATGCCCGAGACTCGATCGTCAGTATCCCAATACCTCGTTCAGTCTCGTTACCGGCAAGTCACTTTACTCGTACCGTAATGCATGATCCCGTGACCAAACACTTGGTCACCTTGAGCTCATTATGATGATGCATTACCGAGTGGGCCCAGAGATACCTCTCCGTCATATGGAGTGACAAATCCCAGTCTCGATCCGTGTCAACCCAACAGACACTTTCGGAGATACCTGTAATGCACCTTTATAGTCACCCAGTTACGTTGTGACGTTTGGTACACCCAAAGCACTCCTACGGTATCCGGGAGTTACACGATCTCATGGTCTAAGGAAGAGATACTTGACATTGGAAAAGCTCTAGCAAACGAACTAACCGATCTTTGTGCTATGCTTAGGATTGGGTCTTGTCCATCACATCATTCTCCTAATGATGTGATCCCGTTATCAACGACATCCAATATCCATAGCCAGGAAACCATGACTATCTGTTGATCACAACGAGCTAGTCAACTAGAGGCTCACTAGGGACATATTGTGGTCTATGTATTCACACGTGTATTACGATTTCTGGATAATACAGTTATAGCATGAATAATAGACTATTATCATGAACAAAGAAATATAATAATAACACTTATATTATTGCCTCTAGGGCATATTTCCAACAGTCTCCCACTTGCACTAGAGTCAATAATCTAGTTACATTGTGATGAATCGAACACCCATAGAGTTCTGGTGTTGATCATGTTTCGCTCGCGAGAGAGGTTTAGTCAACGGATCTGCGACATTCAGATCCGTATGTACTTTGCAAATTTCTATGTCTCCATCTTGAACATTTTCATGGATGGAGTTGAAACGACGCTTGATGTGCCTGGTCTTCTTGTGAAATCTGGGCTCCTTCGCAAGGGCAATAGCTCCAGTATTGTCACAGGAAAGTTTGATCGGCCCCGACGCATTGGGTATGACTCCTAGGTCGGTGATGAACTCCTTCACCCAAATAGCTTCATGTGCTGCCTCCGAGGCTGCCATGTACTCCGCTTCACATGTAGATCCCGCCACGACGCTCTGCTTGCAGCTGCACCAGCTTATTGCTCCACCATTCAACATATACACGTATCCGGTTTGTGACTTAGAGTCATCCAGATCTGTGTCGAAGCTAACGTCGACGTAACCCTTTACGACGAGCTCTTCGTCACCTCCATAAACGAGAAACATGTCCTTTGTCCTTTTCAAGTACTTCAGGATATTCTTGACCGCTGTCCAGTGTTCCTTGCCGGGATTACTTTGGTACCTTCCTACCAAACTTACGGCAAGGTTTACATCAGGTCTGGTACACAACATGGCATACATAATAGATCATATGGCTGAAGCATAGGGGATGACACTCATCTCTTCTTTATCTTTTGTCGTGGTCGGGCATTGAGCCGAGCTCAATCTCACACCTTGCAATACAGGCAAGAACCCCTTCTTGGACCGATCCATTTTGAACTTCTTCAAAATTTTATCAAGGTATGTGCTTTGTGAAAGACCTATGAGGCGTCTCGATCTATTTCTATAGATCTTGATGCCTAATATATAAGCAGCTTCTCCAAGGTCCTTCATTGAAAAACACTTATTCAAGTAGGCCTTAATGCTGTCCAAGAATTCTATATCATTTCCCATCAAAAGTATGTCATCTACATATAATATGAGAAATGCTACAGAGCTCCCACTCACTTTCTTGTAAACGCAGGCTTCTCCATAAGTCTGGATAAACCCAAACGCTTTGATCATCTCATCAAAGCGAATGTTCCAAATCCGAGATGCTTGCACCAGCCCATAAATGGATCGCTGGAGCTTGCATACTTTGTTAGCGTTCTCAGGATCGACAAAACCTTCTGGCTGTATCATATACAGCTCTTCCTTAAGATAACCGTTAAGGAATGCTGTTTTGACGTCCATCTGCCATATCTCATAATCATAGTATGCGGCAATTGCTAACATGATTCGGACGGACTTAAGCTTCGCTACGGGAGAGAAAGTCTCATCGTAATCAATCCCTTGAACTTGCCGATAACCCTTAGCGACAAGTCGAGCTTTATAGATGGTGACATTACCATCTGCGTCCGTCTTCTTCTTAAAGATCCATTTGTTTTCTATCGCTCGCCGATCATTGGGCAAGTCAGTCAAAGTCCATACTTTGTTTTCATACATGGATTCTATCTCGGATTTCATGGCTCCAAGCCATTTGTTGGAATCTGGGCCCGCCATCGCTTCTTGATAGTTCGAAGGTTCATCGTTGTCTAACAACATGATTTCCAGGACAGGGTTGCCGTACCAATCTGGTGCGGAACGTGTCCTTGTGGACCTACGAAGTTCAGTAGCAACTTGATCCGAAGTACCTTGATCATCATTATTATTTTCCTCTTCAGTTGGTGTAGGCATCACAGGAACATCTTCTTGAGCTACACTACTGTCCTGCTCAAGAGGTACTACTTCATCGAGTTCTACTTTCCTCCCACTTACTTCTTTCGAGAGAAACTCTTTTTTCAGAAAGGATCCGTTCTTAGCGAAAAAGATCTTGCCCTCGGATCTTAAGTAGAAGGTATACCCAATGGTTTCCTTAGGGTATCCTATGAAGACGCATTTTTCCGACTTGGGTTCGAGCTTTTCAGGTTGAAGTTTCTTGACATAAACATCGCATCCCCAAACTTTCAGAAACGTCAGCTTAGGTTTTTTCCCAAACCATAATTCATACGGTGTCGTCTCAACGGATTTAGACAGTGCCCTATTTAAAGTGAATGTAGCTGTCTCTAGAGCGTATCCCCAAAATGATAGTGGTAAATCGGTAAGAGACATCATAGACCGCACCATATCTAATAGAGTGCGATTACGACGTTCGGACACACCGTTACGCTGAGGTGTTCCAGGCGGCATGAGTTGTGAAACGATTCCACATTTCCTTAAGTGTGTACCAAATTCGTGACTTAAGTATTCTCCTCCACGATCTGATCGTAGGAATTTTATCTTTCGGTCACGTTGATTCTCTACCTCATTCTGAAATTCCTTGAACCTTTCAAAGGTCTCAGACTTGTGTTTCATTAAGTAGACATACCCATATCTACTCAAGTCATCAGTGAGAGTGAGAACATAACGATATCCTCCGCGAGCCTCAACGCTCATTGGACCGCACACATCGGTATATATGATTTCCAACAAGTTGGTTGCTCGCTCCACTGTTCCGGAGAACAGAGTCTTGGTCATCTTGCCCATGAGGCATGGTTCGCATGTGTCAAATGATTCATAATCGAGAGACTCCAAAAGTCCATCAGCATGGAGTTTCTTCATGCGCTTGACACCAATGTGACCAAGGCGGCAGTGCCACAAGTACATGGGACTATCGTTATCAACTTTACATTTTTTGGTATTCACACTATGAATATGTGTAACATTACGCTCGAGATTCATTATGAATAAACCATTGACCATAGGGGCATGACCATAAAACATATCTCTCATATAAATAGAACAACCATTATTCTCGGATTTAAATGAGTAGCCATCTCGTATCAAACGAGATCCAGATACAATGTTCATGCTCAAACTTGGCACAAAATAACAATTATTAAGGTTTATAACTAATCCCGTAGGTAAATGTAGAGGTAGCGTGCCGACGGCGATCACTTCGACCTTGGAACTGTTCCCGACGCGCATCGTCACCTCGTCCTTCGCCAGTCTCCACTTATTCCGCAGCTCCTTTAGTGTTGCCGGCCTTCTTATCCGCTAAGTATTTGGGGTAGTTCCGCTTCCAGTGACCCTTCCCCTTGCAATAAAAGCACTCAGTCTCAGGCTTGGGTCCATTCTTTGACTTCTTCCCAGCAACTGGCTTACCGGGTGCGGCAACCTCCTTGCCGTTCTTCTTGAAGTTCTTCTTACCCTTGCCCTTCTTGAACTTAGTGGTCTTATTGACCATCAACACTTGATGTTCTTTCTTGATTTCAACCTCTGCTGACTTCAGCATAGAAAATACTTCAGGAATGGTCTTTACCATCCCCTGCATATTGTAATTCATCACAAAGCTCTTGTAGCTTGGTGGGAGCGACTGAAAGATTCTGTCAATGACTGCCTCATCAGGGAGGTTAATATTCAGCTGGGTCATACGGTTGTGCAACCCAGACATCTTGAGTATGTGCTCACTGACAGAACTATTTTCCTCCATCTTACAACTATAGAACTTGTCGGAGATGTCATATCTCTCGACCCGGGCGTGAGCTTGGAAAACTAGTTTCAGCTCCTCAAACATCTCATATGCTCCGTGATGCTCAAAACGCTTTTGGAGCCCCGGTTCTAAGCTGTAAAGCATGCCGCACTGAACGAGGGAGTAATCATCAGCACGAGACTGCCAAGCATTCATAATGTCTTGGTTCTCTGGGACGGGAGCGTCACCTAGCGGTCCTTCTAGGACATATTGTTTCCTGGCAGCTATGGGGATGATCCTCAGGTTCCGGACCCAGTCCGTATAGTTGCTGCCATCATCTTTCAGCTTGGTTTTCTCTAGGAACGCGTTGAAGTTCATGTTGACATGAGCGTTGGCCATTTGATCTACAAGACATATTTGCAAAAGGTTTTAGACTAAGTTCATGATAATTAAGTTCATCTAATCAAATTATTGAATGAACTCCCACTCAGATTTGACATCCCTCTAGTCATCTAAGTGTTACACGATCCGAGTCGACTAGGCCGTGTCCGATCATCACGTGAGATGGACTAGTCATCGTCGGTGAACATTCTCATGTTGATCGTATCTTCCATACGACTCGTGTTCGACCTTTCGGTCTCCGTGTTCCGAGGCCATGTCTGTACATGCTAGGCTCGTCAAGTTAACCCTAAGTGTTTTGCATGTGTAAAACTGTCTTACACCCGTTGTATGTGAACGTAAGGATCTATCACACCCGATCATCACGTGGTGCTTCGAAACGACGAACTTTAGCAACGGTGCACAGTTAGGGGAGAACACTTCTTGAAATTGTTGTAAGGGATCATCTTATTTACTACCGTCGTTCTAAGTAAACAAGATGCATAAAACATAATAAACATCACATGCAATTATATAAAGTAGTGACATGATATGGCCAATATCATATAGCTCCTTTGATCTTCATCTTCGGGGCTCCATGATCATCTTGTCACCGGCATGACACCATGATCTCCATCATCATGATCTCCATCATTGTGTCTTCATGAAGTTGTCACGCCAACGACTACTTCTACTTCTATGACTAACGCGTTTAGCAATAAAATAAAGTAGTTTACATGGCGTTCTTCAATGACACGCAGGTCATACAAAAAATAAAGACAACTCCTATGGCTCCTGCCGGTTGTCATACTCATCGACATGCAAGTCGTGATTCCTATTACAAGAACATGATCTCATACATCACAATATATCATTCATCATTCATCACAACTTCTGGCCATATCACATCACATGACAATTGCTGCAAAAACAAGTTAGACGTCCTCTAATTGTTGTTGCATCTTTTACGTGGCTGCAATTGGGTTCTAGCAAGAACGTTTTCTTACCTACGAATAACCACAATTTTATCTTGTCAACTTCTATTTACCCTTCATAAGGACCCTTTTCATCGAATCCACTTCAACTAAAGTGGGAGAGACAGACACCCGCCAGCCACCTTATGCAACTAGTGCATGTTAGTCGGTGGAACCGGTCTCACGTAAGCGTACGTGTAAGGTTGGTCCGGGCCGCTTCATCCCACAATACCGCTGAAGCAAGATAACACTAGTAGCGGCAAGCAAGTTGACAAGATCTACGCCCACAACAAAATTGTGTTCTAGTCGTGCAAAGAGAACTGGCTCATGATGCCACTGTTGGGGAGCGTTGCAGAAAATTAAAAATTTTTCTACGGTTTCACCAAGATCCATCTATGAGTTCATCTAAGCAACGAGTCAAGGGGAAGAGTTTGCATCTACATACCACTTCTAGATCGAGTGCGGAAGCTTTCAAGGGGATGGTGATGATGGAGTCGTACTCGACGTGATTCGGATCACCGATGACCAAGTGCTGAACGGACATCACCTCCGCGTTCAACACACGTACGGTACGGGCGACGTCTCCTCCGTCTTGATCCAGCAAGGAGGAAAGAGAGGTTGAGGAAGACAGCTCCAACGGCAGCACGACGGCGTGGTGTTGTTGGTGCAGCAGTACTCCGACAGGGCTTCGCCAAGCACGTACGGAGGAGGAGAGGTGTTGGGGAGGGGAGGGGCTGCGCCTTCAATTGTGTGTCGCAGCCCTCCCCTCACCCCTCTATATATAGGAGGAGAGGGGCAAGGGAGCCGGCCCTCTAGGGGAAACCCTAGAGGAGGGCGGCGGCCAAAGGGAGAGGGAAAAAGGGTGGCTTGCCCCCCAAGCTAGGGGGGCGCCCCCTTTAGGGTTTCTCCTCCCCTTGCCCTAGCCGCATGGGCCTAGGTGGGGAGGCGCGCCCAGCCCACTAGGGACTGGCTCCCTCTCCCACACAGCCCATGTGCCCCCCCCGGGAGGGGTGGCCCCACCCGGTGGACCCCCGGAACCCTTCCGGTGGCCCCGGTACAATACCGGTATGCCACCGAAACTTTCCGGTGTCCGTTTAACCACTTTCCATATATAAATCTTTACCTCCGGACCATTCCGGAACTCCTCGTGACGTCCGGGATCTCATCCGGGACTCCGAACAACATTCGGTAGTCACATACAAGTCTTCCTAATAACCCTAGCGTCACCGAACCTTAAGTGTGTAGACCCTACGGATTCGGGAGACACGTAGACATGACCGAGACGGCTCTCGGGAAATAACCAACAGCGGGGTCTGGATACCCATGTTGGCTCCCACATGCTCCTCGATGATGTCATCGAATGAACCACGATGTCGAGGATTCAATCAACCCCGTATGCAATTCCCTTTGTCAATCGGTACGTTACATGCCCGAGACTCGATCGTCAGTATCCCAATACCTCGTTCAGTCTCGTTACCGGCAAGTCACTTTACTCGTACCGTAATGCATGATCCCGTGACCAAACACTTGGTCACCTTGAGCTCATTATGATGATGCATTACCGAGTGGGCCCAGAGATACCTCTCCGTCATGCGGAGTGACAAATCCCAGTCTCGATCCGTGTCAACCCAACAGACACTTTCGGAGATACCTGTAATGCACCTTTATAGTCACCCAGTTACGTTGTGACGTTTGGTACACCCAAAGCACTCCTACGGTATCCGGGAGTTACACGATCTCATGGTCTAAGGAAGAGATACTTGACATTGGAAAAGCTCTAGCAAACGAACTAACCGACCTTTGTGCTATGCTTAGGATTGGGTCTTGTCCATCACATCATTCTCCTAATGATGTGATCCCGTTATCAACGATATCCAATGTCCATAGCCAGGAAACCATGACTATCTGTTGATCACAACGAGCTAGTCAACTAGAGGCTCACTAGGGACATATTGTGGTCTATGTATTCACACGTGTATTATGATTTCCGGATAATACAGTTATAGCATGAATAAAAGACTATTATCATGAACAAAGAAATATAATAATAACACTTTTATTATTGCCTCTAGGGCATATTTCCAACACCAAGAGCATGGGGGGTTTGGGCTTCAAAGATTTCGAGCTCTTTAACTTAGCAATGTTGGAAAAACAAGCGTGGAGGCTGCTACAGAATCCTGCAACACTAAGTGCATGTATTTTGAAAAGTGTGTATTACCCAAACTCGAATATTCTGGGTGCTGAACTTGGGAACCACCCAAGCCAAGTGTGGCGGGCCATCATCGAAGGCAGGGACACACTACGTCAGGGGCGGATCAGACGGATTGGTAACGGAGAAACAACACATATCTGGAATCAAAACTGGTTGCCACGTGAAGGGATGTTCCGACCCTTGGGAACTATATCCCAAAATCCGCCCACCATGGTGGCTGAGCTCATAATTGGATCGACGACATCATGGAACAGGCAACTGGTGCAAGAACATCTTATGCCAATAGATGCACAAGTTGTGCTAGCAATCCCTCTGTGCACCAGAAACATAAGTGACTTTTGGGCCTGGTACTACGAGAAACATGGAGAGTTCACTGTCAAGTCTGCGTATAAGATGCTTGTCGCAACCAAATCAAGACGGGAAGCTTGGTTAGAAGGGTCGGCGGGACAATCTAACTCCATTGTAGAGGAGGGAGCGTGGAAGAGACTATGGAAGACGGAGGTTCCGGGTAAAATCTGTATGTTCTTATGGAGACTCTCAAAGCATTCCCTACCCACAAATGATGTCAGAGCACATAGACATATGGCTGACACCGACCAATGCGGGCTCTGTGGTAATCGAGATCCGTGGCGACACTCCCTGCTGAGTGCTCATCATCAAGGAGTGTTTGGGCGCTCATCGACGAGGACATCACACATAAAAAAATAGGGAGCACGGAGCCAAGCGCAAGGCAGTGGTTGTTCATGCTCATACAAGTATTATCACATGATCAGTTCATCGTTGCAGCAGTCACATTGTGGTCTATCTGGCATGCCCGACGCAAAGCTATTCACAAATCCATTTTTCAGAGCCCCCAATCTACATTCAGCTTTATTGGAAGGTTTATTGCAGAACTTGATACTATAAAAACCATGAAACCAGAACGAGTCGCTGCACCAGTGTCCGCTGCACCGGTTCAGAGAAGGCCGAAGAAACCTCCGCCAGGGTATTGCAAGATTCATGTGGATGCAAGAGTTGTGGTAAGAAGAGGAGGATCTGCGGCAGCTGTTTGCAGAGATGGGGAGGGAAACTACATGGGTAGTTCGGCTCTAGTGATCGAGGGAGTGGAAGATCCTGCAACACTTGAGGCTATCGCGTGCCGGGAGGCGTTATCCCTTGCGGAAAATATGGGTATCCAGAATTTTGTTATCGCCTCAGACTGCCAACAAGTCGTTTCAGATATCAACAGGACGTCACACGGGTCGTATGGAGCGATCATCGCAGAAATAAACCCTAGAGCGTCTTTCTTTCAATGTATTTCTTCCTTTGAGAGTCGTGTTGTTAATTATGAAGCACATAGTTTAGCCAAGTTTTCCCTCTCAAGAGGTCCGGGGCGCCACGTTTGGTTTGGTGCTCCTCACGACCAGAGATGTATCCCGCTTCATGCGGATTTTGCTGAATAAACTTGGTTTTTCCCCCTCTATATATATATATATATATATATATATATATATATATATATATATATATATATATATATATATATATATATATATATATATTCTGAAAAAAATAAACGGGCCGTGTCGTGCCGGCCCGCGTGCCCAGCCTCCAGGCCCAGGCATAACCCATGGCGTGCCGCGTGCCGGGCCTAGCCCGAGCGTTTAGCTCGGGCCGTGCCGTGCCGTGCCTGGGCCGTGTTGTTCCTGCGTGCTACCGGGCCGGCCCAGTTAGCACGGTCCGTTTGGCCAGCTATATCAATAATCATCTCACATGCTTGGGGCTGGAGGAAAAACCTTGAAGGTCACTCATCCAAATAAATCTTATTTGACGAACATTGCATCAAATATTTGGGAAGTCGCATGGGAAGGAGGGGTGGGGGGTTCGGCTGGTTCTCTTGGATTTTTTTTCCTTTTGCTTTTCTTTTGGTTTCAGTTTGCATTTTCCTTCTTTTTCCTTTATTTCTCTGTTTACAGCTTTTTCCGTGTTATTCTATGATTCTAATTTCCTTTTTCTTTTCTTGTTTTACGTTTTGTTTTATGCTTTTGTAAAGTATTTAAGATATGATGAACAATTATCAAACACATAATAAATACTTTTTAAATACATGATGCACATTTTTATAATACACATGATACAATTTTAATACATGGTGAATATTTTCAATCTTTTAGAATACTCTTTTAAATATTTAAACTTGCTTTAACAATATTTAATATGAACATCATAGTATGTTTTACTATTCTTACTATGGCAACACATTTTTGAACGGGTAATCTATATGCATTTTTACGAAAGGGAATGGTTGTTTGCCCGACAATTTGCGGGCTCACTCAGCCATCCAGGTAAACCATAGACCATTGCAGTCTGCTGTGATACAAGAAAATCAAGCCCACCTGCCACAGATCAACCAGAAAAGATGGCGCATCGCACGACTTTAGGTGCCGCTACGAAACATCCGTCACTATACCTCGCTTGCTGCAAAAGGTAACGCCGCGTCGCCTCAAGGAATGCCCCCTAATGGGCCGGCCGGTGACACTTCGTTCATGGGTTAGTTTTCCCTTTTTTTCATTTTACCTTTTGCAGTTTTATTTTATATATTTTAAATACATATATCCCAGAAAATAATTTACTTAAAATTTAAAACAAAAATCACTGGACACATAAAAAATGTCCAATTCTCAATAAAATAAAAATAAAAAATGCCATGCAGTGTAAAAACAATGTTCACCCATACAGTGTAAAAACAATGTTCATGCAACCTTTAAGAAATGTTGATAGCAGCCAGAAAATATCAGTGACATTAAAAATATGTTCGTACATATCAAATAATATGTTCATTACATTTAATGTTTTTAATACAATGCAAAAAATCCTGTGTAATTTTAGAAAATGTTTCGTATCTTCAAAAAATTATGTGATATTAAAAAAATCATGAAAATTGGGAAAATTGTACCTAAAATGTAAAAACGTTTGTACAGTTAAAATGTTTTGTGCAATTAAAAAAGTCAACTTACATTAGAAAAGTGTTTATGCGTACTCAAAACAATGTTTTAAAAATGTACATCATGTCTTTAAAAAATGTTCCGTTGTTCAGAAAGAAAATGTTAAGCATGTATACGAACGTGTATTGAAAAAGGTTGTCATTCATATTAAAAGAGAGAAAAATGGAAAAGAGAAAGAAAAGGAAGCGAAAAACTTGGGAAACACAAAAAATTGAAGGAAGAATTAAACCTATATTAAAAAAGGTGAAAAGGAGTAAATACATAAAATATAGAAAACCGATAAGAAGTCACACCAGAGCAGCTACATACCTTTGCTGCTTGCCGATCGAGGGCCAAGCCGCGCCCGGCTGTTTCCCCTCAAAGCAGCAGGCAAGACATACCATGCCGCCGAAGCGGTTGGTGCATGATGCAAACGAGCCCCGCACGTGGCGTTCGCAAAACCTGGTCGATCGGTGCCGATCCGCGTGTCCCGATCGACCACAGCTTATGTGTTGAGCTTGACGTAGCTGGAGCTCGGAGGAGCCAAATTAGGTTGGCTGGGGAGCAACAAGC
Organism: Triticum aestivum; assembly: GCF_018294505.1. NCBI lineage: Eukaryota > Viridiplantae > Streptophyta > Magnoliopsida > Poales > Poaceae > Triticum > Triticum aestivum. The sequence continues at coordinate 621,594,403 of NC_057797.1, forward strand.
TGGCTAGCCGGACGGATTCGCAACGGCCCGGCCTCGCTGCTTGCGCATGTACGGCCTTATCCCGAACTACCGTGGTTGTGAACTTGTGTGAGCGGTGACGAGTACCGAGCTCAAAAGGGGAAAGAAAACAGCAAGAAGGAACGAGTGTATCACGGCACGCGTGTGCATCTGAATTTGAATTAGATAGATCATTGTTTAAAAAAAAGTAGATAAATCTTCTGCATGTTGTTTAATTTGCTATACTGCAAAGAGTGTATGCACTGACAGCTTGCCCGCTGGCCACTGGCTGCATGCATGCATGCATGCATGCCGGACTATTTCCCCGTGCATTCGTGTCGCCCAATTTCCTAGAGCATGGAAACTCCCACAGTACCACAATTCAAACGCTTGATTCGTATAAGGCCTTTTTTTTTGTATATGGGAAGATGTGGAACACAGATAATGACACCTTGACACGGTGATAGTCTCACAAAGTGATGCCAGCTACTCTGTTTAAAACGTATAGTGTCAAAAAAAAAACATCATGTATTTTGATATAGAGGGAGTAAGGGCATCTTCAACGGGACCCGCAAATTCCTCTTGCATCCATTAGCAGACAGAGGAATTAGTCCACGAACATGGATGCGGGGGCCACCATCCAACTATAGCCGCATTATTCAAAACATGTGGCTATAAGAGCAACTCCAATGGGCGGATCCATTTTGTCCGTGTCTGCCCATTTGGGTCCGTGCGGACAAAAAAACAATGCCCAACGCACTCACCCATTTCTATTTCTGTCCGTTTTTTGTCTGCGCAGACCCATTTCAGACGCAAATTTGGGTTGCATTTGGGTCCGAGGCGGACACAAAGCGGGCGCTCTTTGCGTCCTCCTCGTCCGCTGCATGCGAGGTTGGTCCACCTGGCACAGACTCGCCACCTCGCACCTCTTTCTCCTCCTTTTTCTCTGCCCAGCCCCCGTACAACCACGCCGGCAGCCGGCCTCGCCTCGCCTCCCCTTCCCCGCGCCCGGCCTCGCCTCGCCTCCCCCATACCCCGACCGTCGTAGCAGCCGGAGCTGGAGCGCCGCCGCCCGTCGAGTTGCGCCCGACCTCGCTCCTCGCACTGTGTCCGACGCAGCGCTCAAGCTCCGCCGCGCGGGTCAGCTAGTTGCTGCGCGAGGACGAGCACGAGCGGGGCGGGTGCGGCGACCCGAGCACGGGCGGGCGAGCACGGCGACGCTAGCACGGGCGGGGGTGGCGAGCTCAGCGCGGGAGGGGCGGGCACGAGCGCGAGCGCGGCGAGGTGAGCACGGGCGAGGACGGGCGCGGGGGCCGCGAGCTCAGCGCGGGACAGGGCGGGCCGGAGCACGGGGGCGCGGGGCGTGGGGGCGGGGCGAGCACGGGTCGGAGCACGGGGGCACGGGGCATGGCGGACCGGAGCACGAGGTGCGGCAAGCACGAGCTGCGGTGGGCGGAGTGAGCTAGCATGGTGGCCGCGGCTAGTTGTGGCAGGCGGGGCGAGCTAGCGAGGCCGCGGCGGGCGGCAGGGCGAGCTGGCGCGACGTGCATGAGCGGTGGCGGGCGCGGCGAGCTGCAGCGTGAGGCAGGCGGGCGCGGCGAGCGGCGGGCCCGGGGCCGCGGCGAGCCGCGCCACGCGCGAGCGAGCGCCGGGGACACGGCAGGGCGCGGGCGGGGCGAGAGTTGCAGCGCAGGGCGACGTGGGAGCTCGCCCACAAGATGTTCGATTTAATGCCAACGCGGACACGAACAAAATGAGTTTGCCTCCCGTTGGGCGCACGGGCTGACCCAAATGAAAAAGCGGACATGGACACGCGGACGGGCGACCCAAATGGACGAAAAGTGGACAGAAGCGGTGTCCGTTTGGGTCTGCCCGTTGGAGTTGCCCTAAAACCTACTAAAAGCACAAAGCAAGGCTACTAAGGGGGTGTTTGTTTCCAGGGACTTTTTGATGTAGGGACTAGAAAAAGTCCCTCTTAGAGACTTTTTAATCAAACGGGAGGGACTACTAGGGACTAAAAGTTGCTTTTTAAGACTAAATGAAGAAGACTCTCAAGGAGAGTCTTTATTGGGACTTTTGGGGATTTTTCCAACAATGCCCCTCCATGCACCCATTGGCCCACTACCCCATGATGTTGTTTGATTGTTATTTTTCTATATACTAGGAGTAACATGGTCATTTAACCTCTAGAGAGGGACTAGGGACTTTTTAGTCCCTGAAAACAAACAGGAAGGGACTAGGGACATTTTAGTTGGGACTAGAAAAAGTCCTAGGACTTATGAACCAAACAGGACCTAAGAGCATCTCCAGCCGCGCCCCCAACAAGCCCCCTCAGGCCACTATTTCGGCGCTGGCGCCAAAAAACGCCCTAGTCGCGCCCCCAGGACGACGAAAAGCGCCGGTTCGGCCCTTTTTTCCTCCCGGCGCGCGCAGGCCGAACCCGGCGCACTGGGGGGCGATCGGGGGCTCTGGCGCAAGGGAAAAGTGCGGCTGGCCCACACCCTCAGGTGAAAAGTCAAGATTTTCTTCCCCGACTCGTCTTCCACCCCCCCGCGCCCTCGGCCGCCACTAGCTATATCCTGACGCCGCCCGCCGCCCTTCACCGCTAGATAGCCATTCCCCGTCGGAAAATTAGCAGAGGTTCACCGCGGCAGCCCCTCCAACAGCAGCTGGGCGTTTCCGTCCGCCGTTTCCAGCCGCGGAGGGGAAGTTTAGCGGCGGGTGCACGCCCACCGGGCGCAAGGTGTTCGGTGATTTGCCTGCCTCGGCGATGGACTCGGATGACAAGGAAGCGCTCACCGCGCTACTGGAGGAGGAAGCCGAGGCCGACGTCCAGGAAGAAGAGCATCTGATGGTGCTCGCCGCCCTCGCCCAGCTGCTGGCAAGCAATGAAGAGCCGCGACGAGGTGGCTCGGCGCCGGGGCGGGTGAAAGCAAAAAACCGGCATGGTCTCGAAGGCTACTGCATGCTCTACTCTGACTACTTCGCCGATGCTCCACTTCACGGCGACAAACCATTTCGGCGCCGTTATCGAATGAGCCGAAAGCTCTTCCTCAGAATTACGAATTCCATCCGGGAGTTCGACAACTACTTCAAGTGCAAGATGGATTCCCCCTGCAAACTTGGATTCACCTCGATACAGAAGTGCACGACAACGATGAGGATGCTCGCATACGGAGCTCCTGGTGATTCACTCGACGACTATGGGCGCATGGCCGAGCCCACCAGCATAGAGTGCTTCTACAAGTTCTGTCGGGCAGTGGTGGCAGTGTTTAGACCGCAATACTTGAGAGCACCCAATGCGGAAGACACTTCTCGGATCCTAGCACAAAATGCAGCAAGAGGATTTCCTGGGATGCTTGGAAGCATCGACTGCATGCATTGAAAATGGAAGAATTGCCCATTTGCTTGGCAGGGGATGTACAAAGGCGCCAAAGGCGGTTGCAGTGTGGTACTTGAGGCGGTGGTCACACAGGACCTCTGGATTTGGCACTCCTTCTTTGGTATGCCAGGAACTCACAATGACATCAACATACTGCAGTGCTCTCCTGTCTTTGCCAAGCTTGTTGAAGGTCATTCTCCTCCGGTGAACTTCGAGATCAATCGGCGGCACTACAACACGGGGTACTATCTAACTGATGGCATCTATCCGAGATGGTCGACATTTGTGAAGACGATCTCAAACCCTGTGCCAGGAGGCAAGAACGCCTGGTTTGCGAAGATTCAGGAGGCTTGCAGGAAGGATGTCGAGCGGGCATGCATTTGGTGTGCTCCAATCTCGATTTGCTGTTGTCCGGTACCCCACTCAGACCTGGTCGAAAGATCAAATGTGGGAGATTATGACTTGCTGTGTCATCTTGCACAACATGATAATCGAGAGCGAGCAAGAAGACCCAGTGTTTGACACTGAACCATACTACAGGCAGGGTCCTCTAGCCGAAGTTGATCACCAGCTACCGGCAACCTGGACTGCCTATCTCAGTATGCGCCAGGAGATCCGAGACCCACAGGTGCATCATCAATTGCAGAAAGATCTGATTTAGCACCTATGAAGGCTCAAGGGGGACGCTGGGCGCGACGTGTGATGAAATATGAGTTTTTATTTGTTGAACTATATAATTTGTATTGAACTATTTGTTGTTGTACTATTTTGTTGAAGTATTTGATTTTTCTGTGATGAAATATGTTATAAGAAAAAATTTACATTGATAATTGAACGCCGAGCTACGGCGAACCACGCCGAATATGGGCCTATTCTCGCCCATATGGCCCTTTATTTGCCGAAATTGGGCTGAAAAGTGGGACAATTTTGACGCCTGGGGGCGAGCTGGGGGCGACGACTGGGCGCAAAACGGCCCCCAGCACCGATTGTGTCGCCGGCTCGCCCTCAGGGGGCAATTTTTATGCGTCGGGGGGGGGGGGGAGGGGGGCAACGGCTGGAGATGCTCTAAGCACACCACCATGATGAAAGCCAACCTCCCACCAAATCTAAGCCAGACTAATAAGCATGCCATGCAATGGTGGAAGCCAACCTTCCGGTAAATGATATGATCATATTCTGCCAAATGTCTGGCTAATTTGCTTAACAAAAAAATTAATTAGCACATTCTACCAAATGACTGGCTAATTTGCTTAATAAAAAAATTAATTAGCACATTTCACCAAATGAAATATATACTAGTTAGTACTACCTTCCGCCAAATGCTAGTAGCACATTGCATTCCGCTAAATACTAGCCATCATGGACGGAATAGAGTAGAGACGCTACCTGGCGGCTTTTTATTGGTTATGTAGATGTTCGAATTTTCGCAAAGTTCCTCATATTTGTCTTGGATTTGCTGGAAAAAATACGTCCGGACCGTTTGGCAGACTGATGCAGGATCGCATTTGATGACAAACTGTGTCCAAACACCATGATGCGAATGCTTGTGGGAGGTTTGAGGATCGTCTTGGAGATGCCCTGAGATATAGGAGTGCTCCGTATAGATCGGCACCGCATTGGATTCTCGTACGCACTTAGAGCATGTCTAGTAGAACCCTCAAACCATCAAAACCTCACTAGCGTTTTAAGGGTCCAAAATTGGTTTTTTTATGCACTTTTACGGGTTGAAAAATAGGGGCAAAGATTAGAACTCTCAAACCCAACCCTTATAATGGAATATTCCCCATGAACGACGTTGTCGTTGCGGGCATACCATCAAGCACCTCGTGCACGACGGGCGGAGGGCGGCGCGGGGGCGAGGGGCGGAGGGCGGGGCGGGCGCGGGCGGAGGGCAGTGGCCGGGGGGTAGGAGGCGGAGGCGGAGGGCGCGGGGGCGGGAGGCGGAGGGTGCGGGAGCGGGCACGGGCTGGAGGGTGGTGGCGGCGGTTCGAAGCGGAGGGCGCGGAGGCGAAGGGGCGCGGGAGGAGGAGAGGCCCGGGGGCGGGAGGCGGAGGCGGCGGACGGGCGCGCGGAAGTAGAAGCTGGCGGGGCGGCGGGCGGCGTGGGCGGCGGGACGGATGGCGACGGCCGGGGGCGGGGCGAGCACGGCCGCGGCCGGGAGGAGGTGGAGGAGAGGCCGGCTGCGGGGGGCGGGGCGGGCGCGGGCCCGCTGAATGTCCACGGGGTGGCCGGTAGTGGCGGGGACGACTAGCAGCGGCGGACGCGGGCGTGGGCGTGGGAGTTGGGAGGATTTTCCCCTCCCGCGCGAGGATAACCGCCAAATGAGGATTGGGGTAGGTTTTGCTTCCTAATCCTTACTTTTCAGGGTTAGGAGAGGGTTTAAGAGTTGGATCTTTAAATTTTTTTAAGGGTTTGAGGGTTAAGAGGTTTTAGTCTACGCGATTTTTTACTCGTAAATTGTAAAAAAAATAGTTATTTATAAGAGTTTGAAGGTTGAGGGCTCTGATAGAGATGCTGTTACTGGCGGCCACTGAGGGATGTAAAGGAACAGACTTCACATCACGTACAAATCCACAAGAAGAAAAGAATGCCAGGAACTCTACTTCCAGATCACTTCACTATAAATACAGTCACGAAGCATTCGTGTTGCCTCACTCGAGCCACCGAAGCACACCCTAGCTTGCAGCCTCACTTGTCCTCGAGCACACGCCAGCAGAGGTTTCAGCCATGAGCAGCCGCCGTGTTGGCCTCCTCCTCCTCTCCCTTCTGGCCACCACCCTCTCGTACAGCGCGGATCCGCCGCCGGTGCACGACACCGACGGCAACGAGCTGCGCGCCGACGCGAACTACTACATCCTCCCGGCGAACCGCGCCCACGGCGGGGGGCTCACGATGGCGCCCGGCCACGGGCGCCGCTGCCCGCTCTTCGTCTCGCAGGAGGCCGACGGGCAGCGCGATGGCTTACCCGTGCGCATCGCCCCGCACGGCGGCGGCGCGCCGTCCGACAAGATCATCCGGCTGTCGACCGACGTCCGCATCTCCTTCCGCGCCTACACGACGTGCGTGCAGTCGACCGAGTGGCACATCGACAGCGAGCTGGTGTCGGGCCGCCGGCACGTGATCACCGGCCCGGTCAGGGACCCGAGCCCGAGCGGCAGGGAGAACGCCTTCCGCATCGAGAAGTACAGCGGCGCGGAGGTGCACGAGTACAAGCTCATGGCGTGCGGGGACTCGTGCCAGGACCTCGGCGTGTTCAGGGACCTCAAGGGCGGCGCGTGGTTCCTGGGCGCCACCGAGCCGTACCATGTCATCGTGTTCAAGAAGGCGCCTCCCGCCTGAGGTCCATGCGGCGTGATGGCGCGCGCCCGTAGCGTGCATGTGTGCATCTGAATAAGGCTGGCCGAAACAGTGTGCTGTTTTTGTCTCTCTTAGACAATAAGTGTGGTGATGTGCTGTCCTCACTGCTTAGGTTGTTTTGTGAAAGAGTAAAATGCACTGCAGGTACTTGAATTTGCGCCGCGAGCTCGGTTTGGTCACTGTACTTAGAAATACGGTCATTACGGTAACTATGTACGATGGGACGTGATTATACGGTCACTGTTCACCGTGTTGAACCGGTACGCCGCCGTTTTGACCAGTCCACGCTTGCCACGTAGGCGTGGGGGGATTACTTATTTGAACAGCAAATTTAGGAGGGTTTATGTGTAAAAATGCAGTCAGCTCGTTCCCCTCGCAATTCCCCTGTTATCCAAATCCCTAGTTTTGTTCCCCTCGCAACGCTCGTCGCCGCCGCCCACCGCTCGCCGTCGCCATCGCCCTGCGCTCGCCGCTGCCCATTGCCTTCGTCCTCGTCACCCGCCATGTCCAGCAGCAGTTCTGCCCGATCTGGACGCCGCGGGAGGACAGTGGTGGTGCCGCTCATCTCATGCCCTCGCTGCGGCTGCCAAGTGAGGTTCTACGTGTCCAACACGGAGGAGCATGAGGGATGGGTGTTCTACAGATGTGTGACCGTAAGCATCCTTGACCTGATTGACATTGGTGCTTGTTGGTTTTGAGTTTTGAGTTTGAGTTTGTGCAAATTTTTTGATTTTTCTTGGTTTTGAGCTTGTAGCAAGGATGTGTTTTCTGGCATTGGGAGAGGGAATACGTGGCCTACCTTGTAGATCATCGTTATCTTGTTGGGCATGAAGCTGTTGATGCAATTGGAGCAACAGAAGATAGGAGGGAACAGCTTGAGAGAGAAACAGAAGGAAGAAGAAGGGTTGCAGAGAGAAATGCATGTCAGAGGATAAGTATGCAGATGCAAGAACAGCCCGGAGCTAGCATGAACATCACGAGGGCAGAAGCTCGTGCACTTCTTAATTTAGGTGTGCAGATGCTGTTGAAACTGCTGCTTGGTGGTGTATTGGTGCTTGTTGTGCTATGTGTCATGCTGCTGTTGAAGAAATGAAACTGGTGCTGATGAAGAAATGAAGAAGTGTGGTAGCTTCAATTAGACCTAGTGGTACTAGTAGTTGATGAAGAAGTGTGGTACTAGTAGTAGACCTAGTGGTAGTTGATTAAGAAGTGAAATGTCAGTATGATGGCTGTAACAGTTGATGTATGAACCTTTTGTATGATGGTTTGTCTCTGAAGTTCAATAAATTGTTCTGTTGTATGAACTAAAATCAGTGTCAATTTTAGTAGTATGTAACTATGATGTCAAGTAAACTGTTCTAAGTATGTCAGTATGAAGAAAATGATCCAAGTAAGATGTTCCAAGTAAAATGAACAAAAATGATCCAAATAAGATGATCCTGAAGTACATGTTTCAAAAGATGGCCAAATGATCATTGGTTTTTTAGATGGCCAAAAGATCACCATGAGCCTGAAGATGGCCAAATGACTAGTTCCTGAAGTACATGTTCCAAAAGACATAACTTGACAGAAAGCAAAATGAGTAGTTGCTGAAGATGCTATTTTACATAAGATGGCCAAAAGGACCAGTTGCCTAACATTTCTAGCACTAGTCCCTGAAGATGTCAAAAATGCTTCCATTCTTCTCAAGCCCTGAGCTATGATGCTCCTCTTGAACTGTTCTATTTACCAGTTTTTTCTTTGCAGCAGCAGCTGCTTGTTTCTCTGCCAGCTTCTTTGCAGCTGCTGCTTGCCTGGCTTGTTCATTTTTTGCATTAGCTGCTTCTCTCTCTGCAAGCTTCTTTGTAGCAGCAGCCTGTTTCTGGGCTAACTTCTCAGCAGCTAGTTTCTCCTTTTGCTCTGCAGCAATTTGCCTATGTGTCTCTTGGATAATTTGCCTTGTCTCTGCAGCTGCCTGCTTTAGGATGGCCTGAACTTCTCTTCTCTGAGCAGCTGCCTCCTTCTTCCTTTCTGCTTCTTGTGCTTTCTTTTCTGCTAGCACATGCCTCTTCCTGGCAGCTTCTTCTGCTTTCTTCATTTCTGCTTCCCTTCTAGCTGCTAGAACAGCTTGCTTCTTGTCCTCCAGCTCCTTCTCTCTTTCTGTCTTCATGGCTAGCAGCTTCCTAGCAAGATCACCATGAGTGACTGTGCTGCTTGGCTGGGAGTGGTTGAGCATAGACTGTGCATTGACTAAGAATGCAGACTCTGGTACTGGTGTTTGTTGTATGATTCTTGGCAAAGGCCTCTGCACATGTAGTGAAAAAGTTTTAGTATTATGATTCTTGGCAAAGGCCTCTGCAGATGTCAAGAATACAGTAGTACCTGCTCAAGAATAGAGTCTATCATAAGATCATCCACTGGTGGGGCTCTTTGTGTTGATGCTTCCTCATTGTTCTAATCAGTATGGAAGGGACGTGATCAATACATTTGATATTAAAACAAGATATAGTCTATCATTAGCAAAACAAGAGATAAAATTCATACTATACCTGGGTTCTCACTGGTCCCTCTTCTTGCACATTAGTATTTGCATGTTGAACATTCTCTTGTGCTGCTTCTGCTTCAACTTGTCTATTTGGAGGTGGTAGGCCAGCCTTAAGATATTTACAACCCTTTCAGTTGTGGTCTGGGTCACCACAGTAGGAGCAATGCATTATGACACCATGTCTGGACATTCTCTTCCCTCCATTACTGCATATGATCTCTTCTGGTGATTTCCTTCTACTCTTGCAAGGTCTTCCCACATGTTTTGTGTACTCTGGTGGCAATATTGTGGGGCCATTCATCTTCTCCCACTCTGTGATATCTTTGCAAGGATAAATTATGTTGCTGTAGGCCTTCTTGAACATTGCCACTGAGTAGCAATTATCCACCAATGTTATGGGGTCAACTCTCTCATTTCTGCAGCATGCAATGACATGTATACATGTGACTCCATTTTTTTGCCATCTCATGCAGCTGCAAGACTTGGTGTGTATGTCCACAATGTAGTCTGTTCCTCTATCACCTACTTGAAATACTCCATCTCCTGACTCATATACATAACAAGTGTTTGCTAGATCTTTGAGCTTCTCAACCATCTTCTTTATCTTAGGGCATGTAACTCCTTGCATCTTCTCACCCTCAAGTTGTTTGGTGTAATGCCTACTAGTCCACTGTTGTTTGATCCTCTCAAACATTGATAGGATTGGCAATTCTCTGGCTTCTAGGATATACCTGCAAGCAGGACACATGGGAAGGAAATCATTAGCATGTCAAACTAGGCACAAACTAGGAAGGAAATCAAGCACAAACTAGGAAGCACAAACTAGAAATCAAGCACAAACTAGTAGGACACTTGGGAGAATGCAAACTGTCATCATGGCCTAGATAAATATCAAAGAAGTGATGGCCTATTGACAAGAATACCATCATTTGATCAGTATCTGCATCACTCCTAATCTGTCTCAAAGAATTTCTGGTGATGTCAAGGATGGGAATGCGGTAGTATGCTTTTATCCTTCCAGCCATCTCCCATCCTATCTCCCATCCTATCTCCTCTACCATATGCTCCACCATGATTGGAGACCATGTTAACCTATCAACTTGATCATACCACACTTCATGTCCATTGACATAACTTCTGTTGCTTCCTTGACCCATGAAAAAAACCCCATGATGAAATAGCACTGAAAATTTGTCACTGCGTGCTCCTGTTACAAAAAAGCACACAAATTGAGTACAACCACCAATAATTGTAACAAACTTGGCAAAAAATGAACCTTTTATGTGAACCTTAAACCCTACAACAAACCCCCAATTGTTCCTCCAAAACCCTAGCACACATTATGAACCCTACTACAGGAGCGAGTACACAATTTAGGACAAAGTATCTACATGGCAAACCGTGGCATCAAACCTATATTCCACTTTTCATGTGGAATCAAACCTATATTCCACTTTTCTAACCGTGGCAAAAAACCCACCTGAAACCCCCAAATCGATTAACAAAACCCTAGGTTTTCATCCAATGCGGGCAACTTCAAGAGAAAACTTAGGCAAACTGAATCTAATCTGTACATACCTCGATTTGATGTCAAATAGACCAGAATTTTGGACTTACTGTAATCGGGGGCAGGGGCTCCATCGGGGCGACGAATTGCAGCCATGGCGGCGCCGCCTTGCCTTCCCCACGGTCGCGAGACCCTCCTCCACGGCCGATCCTTCCAACCCGACACCGAAAATCGCCGCCGACCTCAACGCCGGCGATCAACTGTTCCTTCCTCGGCCGCGACAGGGGAGGGGAAGCGGAGACAGGGGAGGGGAAGCGGAGAGACAGAGGAGGCGGAGAGACAGGGAAATGGAGAGGTGGGAGGGCGAGCAGAGATGGAATAGAAGACGGGAGGTTTTTTTTAGAAATTGGTCACCGCTTCGCTTCTGCAAACGACACGTGGCGCGGGGGAGGGCGTGGACTGGTCAAAACGGCAACGTACCGGTTCAATACGGTGAACAGTGACCGTATAATCACGTCCCATCGTACATAGTTACCGTAATGACCGTATTTCTAAGTACAGTGACCAAACCGAGCTCGCGGCGCAAGTTCAAGTACCTGCAGTGCATTTTACTCTTTGTGAAACGTGAGAAACTCTTTTCAAGATGCCCCTATGAGTCTCTCTGAGATACTCACCCGTGTGTCAAGCCTACGAGTTAAACTTTGGTGAACCGGTTTCACCAAGAAACACAATTAACCATCTAAGCTACTTTCAACTCGCCTCGTGACACGTGGCGAATCAACCTGTGGTTGAATGGTTAGAGGAACTGTGGTATTCCCAGCCCATCAGGATTCAATTCTTGGTGCTCGCATTTATTCCTGAAATTATTTCAAGATTCCCGGCTATGCACATTCAGTGGGAGGAGATGTTCCCGTCGACGGCGAGGTGCCTATGGTGACTTTATAATTTCAAGATGATATACCGGTCCAGTCTTTGAAAGATGCTTATAAGTGTACGTGTATGCATTCATAGGGGTGAATGTATATGTATGTATATGAGCATTTGCATCTATACTGTGTTTAAAAAAAACACGTGACACTTGAGAATTGAAAGGGCTACTTTTGGCAACCAAGTGGCCGGCTCAGCACGCATACAAATAAATGGTTAGATCTAGTTTAAATCATTTTGCCGAACTGTTAAAAGTGGGTTAGTTTCTTCAATTCTCACCCTTTTTCCTCCTTCTGCCCACAATATTGTTTAGTTTTACTAAATACTAAAGAACATATTTATATATTTGAGCAGAAGAGCGAATTTTCTACTCGCTTGAATATTTGTGTTTGTGTTGATGAGATCTTCACAACAAGATCGATCTTTGATACTACCTCCGTTCCAACATTACAAACTTTGACCATGTTTGTAGACAAAAACATGTAAATTTAAAATACCAAATACATATCGGATACATCATCAGTTATATTTTCATTTTGTATATGTTTGTAATTGTGTGTGTCTATATATAGAGCATAGATTTGCTATTCACACTAGCTATAGTGATGGTTATCGGAACCGTTCATACGCTTTGAGATCCGCACATTCGGCTGGATAAGGTTCTGAATTTACGAATTATTGAATTTCACCAATGACCCAAGAGGAAAGGTCAACATGCACCTTTAAGTAAGTGTAATACCAAGATGGCAAGCTAGTTTCTGACTTGTCAGGAGTTTTCAGATCAAAAGCTGTTAGCGCCTTTCGCACCCGGCAGTGGGCGCCAGTGTCTACTTCGGGCAAACATCTACATTGGCTGATTGTGGTCAATTACTAAAAGTTCTGAGCTTCGCTGTACTCGTGCAGGCATGAAAAACTTGTACTTTCGTCCAGCTCAATGAACACGGTTCGGCACTGTAAATTAAACGCGGCTTGATGGACTCATTTCTTGCAACAGGAAAGCCCCGTTTAATGCTGCCGAAAGGGTGCACAGAGTAACTGTTGTCCTGCTGGCCCACCAGCCGTCCAACTGCGTGGACTCATTTCTTGCAACAGGAAAGCCCCGTTTACTGATCGGCGTTTCTTTTTGGTTTTCCGATCTACGATCGGTTTGCGTCGCCCGCCGCTGTCATCGACCCCGCGCGCCTTTACTCCGACTTCGGCATCGACTACACCGGCGTCTTCACCGACTTGGAGGCCTCGCGCGTCTGCCCGCCGGTTACCCCGACCCGACGGCCTCGCGTCATGCGGCGGCCCTTCACCGTCGCCGTTCGCGCGTCGGCCCGCCCGTCGATCTACGCCGGCCGTCACCGCCCTGCTCCGACCGGGACTCCTGCATCACCCCGACCCGGCGGCCTCGCATCATGCGGCGGCCAATCATAGTTGCCCTGCTGCCCACCGTCGCCTGCTTCATCTCGGACTCCGCCGCCACCCCGTTTTCACCGAGCGGCGTCACCGACCTCGCGCGCGATCAGCTTGATCACCCGCTCGCCGCCACGATCCGCCTCATCTATGCCGCGCGACCGACCTGGCCCGTTGGTTACGCGCGCTTCCGTAGGTCCCGTGAAGATCGTCCCCGAGTTCAGCACGTCTATCCACCGATCGAGCAACGGGCTGCTGTTGCATCACCCCGTCGGGCCGCAGCGGCGCCGCCACGTGGTTCTCCTCGCGGCTGCATCGACTTGTGCGTCGCCGCTGCGTCGCCCTACAGGTCGTAGTGCCGCGATACGCGGTCTCAGCCGCCGCCCCGTGGCCGTCCCCGCGGCTGCACCGACTCGCGCGCCGCCGTTGCGTCGCCCCTTCGGGCCGTAGCGCCACGGCCCGCGGTCCCCGCCGTCGCCCCGAGGTCTTCCCGCCGTCGCCCCGACCTGCCAGCCGCCACTACATCGTCCCTTCGAGCCGTAGCGTCGCGGCATGCGGTCCACTTCGCCGTCACCGCGCGCCGACCTCCCGTGGTATGCGCCGCACCATCTTCCTTGGCGTGGGAACGCCACCGTCCGCGTCGGTCTTCGTCACGCTGTCAGGGTTTTTCGCCTACTTCAAGCATCGCCGCCGCACTCCTAACCTAGCCGTCGTCGCCGCTACCTTCGTAGCCCGCCGCCGCCCGTCCACCCCCTTCGTCTTCGTCCAAGCACCAGCCCGTCGCCAGCGTCGCCGTCATCTACCCCGACCACTTCGTCTACTCCGACCGTCGTTGGTGACATCGGCCCCGCGCCGATGGACGCTGCAATCGTCGTCGAGTTCTTCTCTGCTGGCCCCTCCGACTTCTCCGACATGGCGTACAGCTCGTGCCGGTCCCTCGTCTACGCATGCCCGGTGCTGGCAACACCGATGTGTGCCTTCATCCACGACGTGTCCCCGCAGTAGGTAGCGCATTGAATACGACCGTGTCTGGTAGTTGGCCGGCCGACATGTGGGGCCGGTGGACATCAAGGGGTATGTTAGAGATGCTCTAAGCATGTTAATGATTCCGTCCGTGGGCAGTGCATGCTAATGATTTGCCGAAAGGCGAGGAGATACGCAATACGATCCGTGTGCAGACGTCAGCGGAGAGACGTGGCGATGCAACAGGTGTTGCGGATGGCGACGGTTGTCGCTGTGTTAGTGGAGTTTGTGTGCTTGGATGCGCGGTCGCCGTGTTAATAAAACATGGCACACCGTGTAGGACGCAAAATGGAGAACAGTGCTGTGTCATGTGTGTTTGTAATCCGCTGCTTTACTTGCTATTTCGTGATTGTACCATGTGTGCCATGTTATCTGTCGTCTGGCGTTTTCCATTCTCCGGCTCTATTTTGTTGCGATGCTCTCAACCGTGCATGGCTCTGTACCATGTGAGATGAGCGGCGTGTGCACGGTTTCTTTACTTTCTTTCCCTATTGCTTCACATCGTCTCTTTAGAATTAACAGCTTATTCCTGAGCTCATAGCACCGCCTGTGTCCCAAAGGACCAGACACGCACACGCGACCATGAGATACGGACTCTAAGTGATTTTTTGGGCAAACAACCTGGATTCCATTAACTCAAGTGGCCAGAGGCCACACAACAGATACAACACGGGGTACACCGTACAACACAAGATACAACGTAGTACTAGGAAGGAACACCCCTAGACCACGTGTCCATATACTCACACAGGAGAAAGACACGCGAAAGGACACGTATCACTAGAAAGAACACATGCATTCACGTGTTCATATGAAGCTTCACCAAGGTGCCCACGCGTCCGAGCGCATACTCCAACATCGGCCAGAGGTAGACAAGCCGTCACGGACGAAGCTCCGCCACTGGCAAGAAGGAGCAGTCACCAGACCAAATACCTCCAAGAACGCCGCAAGAACCGGAGCTGGAGGAATAGAGCACCAACAACGCTGGAGATCTTGAGGAAGCCCATGCGTTGTCATGCGATATCTCCACTGCCCCATCACATAGGGAAGATTAACAAGCGACAATGGAGGAAGAAAAGCCCCTAGATCAGGCAAATGAACACCTAAACTGAGAAAGGGTAACACCAATTACCCAATGGCTGGAGCACCAGTTCCAGGAACCACATTGTGGGCCTCCAAAGATGGAGGTTGAAGAGGAATCTGGTGGATGAGTAACCAAGGACACAAGAGGAGCCCGCCCTGCACCGACGCAGATGGAAAGGGAGAAGCACGTCGCCGACGCAATGAAGCTGCAACAAAGGAAGAAGAAAAACATGTGCAAGCTTCAAGCTAACCTGCCCTATCTCGCAGGCGACCAAGATTAAAAAGCAAGCTCGCCGGACAGGATAAAGAAGAAAAGGCACCGACGAGTTGCAGAAGTAATGGATGCAGGGAAGCAAAAAAGACGGAAGAAAAATACTAGAGGCCCGAGCTCTTGAAGGGGGAAAACAGAGCTCGAAGAGTAGTCGGGACCAACCATCCTGAATCTACCTTTCCCATTTGCCCATCCATCTCCATGATGACACTCGGACAAGGAAGGGGAGGAAGAGAGGAAGGAAGATCCAAGAAGGAAGGAAGAAGGCCACCAATCTCGCCACCATGGTCATACTTGCAACTGCAAGAAGGAAGAAGGCCGAGCTAAGATCTTGTTTACTGGGAGTAGAAAGAGGCATATAATATACATAGAGGGTAGGCCGGACCTCTCTCCCTCACCTCTCCAGTAGCCGGAACCGCCGGAGACAAGAGAGAAAGAGGCCGGAAGGGGATGAAGTGAGTGAGTTTTGACAGGCAGGAGACCTCGATGGGTAAACATGCTACTAGGCAGGAGACCACGATGGGTCACGTCGCCCGGTTCCGTGAATGTGGACCACCGGTTCTTTGCTAATCGTATTTCGGTTTGAATTGGTTTTTGAATATTCTTCATGGCTAACACACATCCTTCCTCCATGTCATGTCGCCCGGTTCCGTGAATGTGGAACACCGGTTCTTTGCTAATCGTGTTTCAGTTTGAATTGGTTTTTGAAGATTCTGTTGGAAATATGCCCTAGAGGCAATAATTAAAGTATTATTATATTTCATTGTTTATGATAATTGTCTTGTATTCATGCTATAACTGTATTATCCGGAAATCGTAATACACGTGTGAATACTTAGACCACACTATGTCCCTGGTAAGCCTCTAGTTGACCAGCTCGTTGTGATCAACAGATAGTCATGGTTTCCTGACTATGGACATTGGATGTAGTTGATAACGGGATCACATCATTAGAAGAATGATGTGATGGACAAGACCCAATCCTCAGCATAGCATAAAAGATCGTGTAGTTCGTTTTGCTAGAGCTTTGCAAGTGTCAAGTATCTCTTCCTTCGACCATGAGATCGTGTAACTCCCGGATACCGTAAGAATGCCTTGGGTGTACCAAACGTCACAACGTAACTGGGTGACTATAAAGGTACATTACAGGTATCTCCGAAAGTAGCTGTTGGGTTGACACGGATCGAGACTGGGATTTGTCACTCCGTATGACGGAGAGGTATCTCTGGGCCCACTCGGTAATGCATCATCATATTGAGCTCAATGTGACCAAGGTGTTGGACACGGGATCATGCATTACGGTACGAGTAAAGTGACTTGCCGGTAACGAGACTGAACAAGGTATTGGGATACCGACGATCGAGTCTCGGGCAAGTAACGTACCGATTAACAAAGGGAATTGCATACAAGGTTTGATCGAATCCTCGACATAGTGGTTCATCCGATGACAACATCGAGGAGCATGTGGGAGCCATCATGGGTATCCAGATCCCGCTGATGGTTATTGACTAAGAGAGTCTCGGTCATGTCTGCATGTCTCCCGAACCCGTAGGGTCTACACACTTAAGGTTCAGTTACGCTAGGGTTATAGGAATATGTATATGCAGTAACCCGAATGTTGTTCGGAGTCCCGGATGAGATCCCGGACGTCACGAGGAGTTCCGAAATGGTCCGGAGGTAAAGATTTATATATGGAAAGTCCTGTTTCGGGCATCGGGACAAGTTTCGGGGTTATCGGTATTGTACCGGGACCACCGGAAGGGTCCCGAGGGTCCACCGGGTGGGTCCACCTGTCCCGGAAGACCATTCCTGAAGTGTTCTCGATGCTGAAGTCAGCAGAGGCTGAAATCAAGAAAGAACATCAAGTGTTGATGGTCAATAAGACCACTAAGTTCAAGAAGGGCAAGGGTAAGAAAACTTCAAGAAGGACGGCAAAGATGTTGCCGCGCCTGGTAAGCCAGTTACCGGGAAGAAGTCAAAGAATGGACCCAAGCCTGAGACTGAGTGCTTTTATTGCAAGGGGAAGGGTCACTGGAAGCGGAACTGCCCCAAATACTTAGCGGATAAGAAGGCCGGCAACACCAAAGGTATATTTGATATACATGTGATTGATGTGTACCTTACCAGTAATCGTAGTAACTCCTGGGTATTTGATACCGGTGCCGTTGCTCATATTTGTAACTCACAGCAGGAGCTGCGGAATAAACGGAGACTGGCGAAGGACGAGGTGACGATGCGCGTCGGGAATGGTTCCAGAGTCGATGTGATCGCCGTCGGCACGCTGCCTCTACATTTACCTACGGGATTAGTTTTGAACCTTAATAATTGTTATTTAGTGCCAAGTTTGAGCATGAACATTGTGTCTGGATCTCGTTTAATACGAGATGGCTACTCATTTAAGTCTGAGAATAATGGTTGTTCGATTTATATGAGAGATATGTTTTATGGTCATGCTCCGATGGTCAATGGTTTATTCTTAATGAATCTCGAGCGTAATATTACACATGTTCGTAGTGTAGATGCCAAAAGATTTAAAGTTGATAACGATAGTCCCACATACTTGTGGCACTGCCGCCTTGGTCACATTGGTGTCAAGCGCATGAAGAAGCTCCATGCCGATGGACTTTTAGAGTCTCTTGATTATGAATCGTTTGACACGTGCGAACCATGCCTCTTAGGTAAAATGACCAAGACTCCGTTCTCCGGAACAATGGAGCGAGCAACCAACTTGTTGGAAATCATACATACCGATGTGTGCGGTCCAATGAGCGTTGAGGCTCGCGGAGGATATCGTTATGTTCTCACCCTCACAGATGACTTGAGTAGATATGGGTATGTCTACTTAATGAAACACAAGTCTGAGACCTTTGAAAAGTTCAAGGAATTTCAGAATGAGGTGGAGAATCAACGTGACCGAAAGATAAAATTCTTACGATCAGATCGTGGAGGAGAATACTTAAGTCACGAATTTGGTACACACTTAAAGAAATGTGGAATCGTTTCACAGCTCACGCCGCCTGGAACACCTCAGCGAAACGGTGTGTCCGAACGTCGTAATCGCACTCTATTGGATATGGTGCGGTCTATGATGTCTCTTACCGATTTACCGCTATCATTTTGGGGATACGCTCTAGAGACAGCTACATTCACTTTAAATAGGGCACCGTCTAAATCCGTTGAGACGACACCGTATGAATTATGGTTTGGAAAGAAACCTAAGCTGTCGTTTCTAAAAGTTTGGGGATGCGAAGCTTATGTCAAGAAACTTCAACCTGAAAAGCTCGAACCCAAGTCGGAAAAATGCGTATTCATAGGATACCCTAAGGAAACTATAGGGTATACCTTCTACTTAAGATCCGAAGGCAAGATCTTTGTTGCCAAGAACGGATGCTTTCTGGAAAAAGAGTTTCTCTCGAAAGAAGTAAGTGGGAGGAAAGTAGAACTCGATGAAGTACTACCTCTTGAGCGGGATAGTGACGCAGCACAGGAAACCATTCCTGTGATGCCCACACCAACTGAAGAGGAAAACCATGATAATGATCAAGGTACTTCGGATCAAGTTACTGCTGAACTTCGTAGGTCGACAAGGACACGTTCCGCACCAGAGTGGTACGGCAACCCTGTCCTGGAAATCATGTTGTTAGACAACAATGAACCTTCGAACTATGAAGAAGCAATGACGGGCCCGGATTCCGACAAATGGCTTGAAGCCATGAAATCCGAGATAGAATCCATGAATGAAAACAAAGTATGGACTTTGACAGACTTGCCCGATGATCGGCGAGCAATAGAAAACAAATGGATCTTTAAGAAGAAGACGGACGCGGATGGTAATGTTACCATCTATAAAGCTCGACTTGTCGCTAAGGGTTATCGACAGGTTCAAGGGATTGACTACGACGAGACATTCTCTCCCGTAGCGAAGCTAAAGTCCGTCCGAATCATGTTAGCAATTGCCGCATACTATGATTATGAGATATGGCAGATGGACGTCAAAACAGCATTCCTTAACGGGCATCTTAAGGAAGAACTGTATATGATGCAGCCGGAAGGTTTTGTCGATCCTCAGAACGCTAACAAAGTATGCAAGCTCCAGCGATCCATTTATGGACTGGTGCAAGCATCTCGGAGTTGGAACATTCGCTTTGATGAGATGATCAAAGCGTTTGGGTTTATGCAGACTTATGGAGAAGCCTGCGTTTACAAGAAAGTGAGTGGGAGCTCTGTAGCATTTCTCATATTATATGTAGATGACATACTCCTGATGGGAAATAATATAGAATTTCTGGACAGCATTAAGGCCTACTTGAATAAGTGTTTTTCAATGAAGGACCTTGGAGAAGCTGCTTATATATTAGGCATCAAGATCTATAGAGATAGATCGAGATGCCTCATAGGTCTTTCACAAAGTACATACCTTGATAAGATTTTGAAGAGATTCAGAATGGATCAGTCCAAGAAGGGGTTCTTGCCTATGTTACAAGGTATGAGACTGAGCTCAGCTCAGTCACCGACCACGGCAAAAGATAAAGAAGAGATGAGTGTCATCCCCTATGCTTCAGCCATAGGATCTATTATGTATGCCATGCTGTGTACCAGACCCGATGTAAACCTTGCCGTAAGTTTGGTAGCAAGATACCAAAGTAATCCCGGCAAGGAACACTGGACAGCGGTCAAGAATATCCTGAAGTACCTGAAAAGGACAAAGGACATGTTTCTCGTTTATGGAGGAGACGAAGAGCTCGTCGTAAAGGGTTACGTCGACGCTAGCTTCGACTCAGATCTGGATGACTCTAAGTCACAAACCGGATACGTGTATATGTTGAATGGTGGAGCAGTAAGCTGGTGCAGCTGCAAGCAGAGCGTCGTGGCGGGATCTACGTGTGAAGCGGAGTACATGGCAGCCTCGGAGGCAGCACATGAAGCGATTTGGGTGAAGGAGTTCATCACCGACCTAGGAGTCATACCCAATGCGTCGGGGCCGATCAAACTCTTCTGTGACAACACTGGAGCTATTGCCCTCGCAAAGGAGCCCAGGTTTCACAAGAAGACCAGGCACATCAAGCGTCGTTTCAACTCCATCCGTGAAAATGTTCAAGATGGAGACATAGAGATTTGCAAAGTGCACACGGATCTGAATGTCGCAGATCCGCTGACTAAACCTCTCTCGCGTGCAAAACATGATCAACACCAGAACTCTATGGGTGTTCGATTCATCACAATGTAACTAGATTAGTGACTCTAGTGCAAGTGGGAGACTGTTGGAAATATGCCCTAGAGGCAATAATTAAAGTATTATTATATTTCATTGTTCATGATAATTGTCTTGTATTCATGCTATAACTGTATTATCCGGAAATTGTAATACACGTGTGAATACTTAGACCACACTATGTCCCTGGTAAGCCTCTAGTTGACCAGCTCGTTGTGATCAACAGATAGTCATGGTTTCCTGACTATGGACATTGGATGTAGTTGATAACGGGATCACATCATTAGGAGAATGATGTGATGGACAAGACCCAATCCTCAGCATAGCATAAAAGATCGTGTAGTTCGTTTTGCTAGAGCTTTGCAAGTGTCAAGTATCTCTTCCTTCGACCATGAGATCGTGTAACTCCCGGATACCGTAAGAATGCCTTGGGTGTACCAAACGTCACAACGTAACTGGGTGACTATAAAGGTACATTACAGGTATCTCCGAAAGTAGCTGTTGGGTTGACACGGATCGAGACTGGGATTTGTCACTCCGTATGACGGAGAGGTATCTCTGGGCCCACTCGGTAATGCATCATCATATTGAGCTCAATGTGACCAAGGTGTTGGACACGGGATCATGCATTACGGTACGAGTAAAGTGACTTGCCGGTAACGAGACTGAACAAGGTATTGGGATACCGACGATCGAGTCTCGGGCAAGTAACGTACCGATTGACAAAGGGAATTGCATACAAGGTTTGATCGAATCCTCGACATAGTGGTTCATCCGATGACAACATCGAGGAGCATGTGGGAGCCATCATGGGTATCCAGATCCCGCTGATGGTTATTGACTAAGAGAGTCTCGGTCATGTCTGCATGTCTCCCGAACCCGTAGGGTCTACACACTTAAGGTTCAGTTACGCTAGGGTTATAGGAATATGTATATGCAGTAACCCGAATGTTGTTCGGAGTCCCGGATGAGATCCCGGACGTCACGAGGAGTTCCGGAATGGTCCGGAGGTAAAGATTTATATATGGGAAGTCCTATTTCGGGCATCGGGACAAGTTTCGGGGTTATCGGTATTGTACCGGGACCACCGGAAGGGTCCCGGGGGTCCACCGGGTGGGTCCACCTGTCCCGGGGGGCCACATGGGCTGTAAGGGGGTGAGCCTTGGCCTAATGGGCCAAGGGCACAAGCCCCACATAGGCCCATGCGCCTAGGGTTCAAGGGGGCAAGAGTCCTAGGAGGGTAAGGCACCTCCTAGGTGCCTTGGGGGGAGGGAAAACCCCCCTTGGCCGCCGCACCCCCTAGGAGATTGGATCTCCTAGGGCCGGCCACCCCCCCTTGGCACCCCTATATATAGTGGGGGGAGAGGAGGGACTTCATACCTGAACGCCCTGGCCTTTGGTTGCCTCCTTGTCCCTCCCCAACACCTCCTCCACCTCCAAAGTGCTTAGCGAAGCTCTGCCGGAGTACTGCAGCTCCACCAACACCACACCGTCGTGCTGCTGCTGGTGCCATCTCCCTCAACCTCTCCTCCCTTCCTTGCTGGATCAAGAAGGAGGAGACGTGGCTGTTCCGTACGTGTGTTGAACGCGGAGGTGCCGTCCGTTCGGCGCAGGTCATCGGTGATTTGGATCACGTCGAGTACGACTACATCATCACCTTGCAAGCTTCCGCACGCAATCTACAAGTGGTATGTAGATGCAAACTCTCTCCCTAGACTCGTTGCTTAGATGAACTCATAGATGGATCTTGGTGAAACCGTAGGAAAAATTTTAATTTTCTGCAACGTTCCCCAACAGATTCTTCATTGTGAACCCACCTCCTTCCCCTGTCATATCGCCCAGTTCTGTGGATGTGAAACACCGGTTCTTTGCAAATCGTATTTCAGTTTGAATTGTAGTTTCACCTCCTCCCTCCATGTCATGTCGCTCGGTTCCGTGGATGTGAAACGCCGGTTCTTTGAAAATCGCATTTCAATTTGAAGTGTAGTTTATGAAGGTTCTTCATGGCGAACCCACCTCCTCCTTTCATGTCACGTCGCTCGGTTCCGTAGATGTGGAATGCCGTTTCTTTGCAAATCGTATTTTAGTTGGAAGTGTAGTTTTTGAAGGTTCTTCATGGCGAACCCACCTCGTCTCTCCGTGTCAAGTCGCCCGATTTCGTGGATGTGGAACACCAGTTCTTTGCAAATTGTATTTCAGTTTGAATTCGTTTTTGAAGGTTCTTCATTGTGGACCCAGCTCCTCCCGTGGTGTCATGTCGCCCGGTTCCGTGGTTGCGGAACACCGGTTCTTTGCAAATCGTATTTCAGTTTGAGTCGTAGTTTTTGAAGGTTCTTCATGGCAAACACACCTCCTCCCTCCGTGTCACGTCGCCCGGTTGCGTGGATGTGGAATGCTGGTTCTTTGCAAAACGTATTTCAGTTTGAAGTGTAGTTTTTGAAGGTTCTTCATGGCGAACCCACCTCCTCCCTCTGTGTCAGGTCGCCCGGTTCTATGGATGTGGAACACCGGTTCTTTGCAAATTGTGTTTCAGTTTGAATTGTTGTTTTTGAAGATTCTTCATGGCGAACACACCTCCTCCCTCCGTGTTACATCGTGCGGCTCCGTGGATGTGGAAGCCGGTTCTTTGCAAATCGTATTTCAGTTCGAAGTGTAGTTTTTGAAGGTTCTTCATGGCGAACCCACCTCATTCCTCTGTGTCATGTCGCCCCGGTTCCGTGGATGTGGAACACTGGTTCTTTGCAATTCGTATTTCAGTTCAGAGTGTAGTTTTTGAAGGTTCTTCATGGCGAACCCACTCCTCACCCTGGGTCACGTCGCCCGGTTCCATGGTTGTGGAACGCCGGTTCTTTGGAAATCGTACTTTAGTTTGAATAGGTTTTTGAAGGTCCTTCATTGTGAACCCACCTCCTCCTGCCGTGTCACGTTGCCCGGTTTGGATGTGGAACACCGGTTCTTTGCAAATCATACTTCAGTTTGAATCGTAGTTTTTGAAGGTTCTTCATGGCGAACACACATCCTCCCTCCGTGTCACGCCGCCCGGTTCCGTGGATGTGGAATGCCGGTTCTTTGCAAATCGCATCTCAGTTCGAAGTGTAGTTTCTGAAGGCTCTTCATGGCGAACCCACCTCCTCCCTTCATGTCACGTTGTCCGGTTCCGTAGATGTGGAACACCGGTTCCTTGCAAATGTATTTCAGTTCGAAATGCCAACCCTGTCAAAGCATCCTAGAGAAAGAGAGAGAGAGAGGGGTTATATGGTTTGTGTGTTGAGTGTTGACCTATGACAAAAGACAACATAAACTAGACCTCGGTGTCAAAATTCCGCTCTTCATGAAAAGAAAAACTTATCTAAGGGCGACACACCTCCGGAGCAATCTCCAGGCCAATCGTAGACCCGCTATCCGCGCGGTCAAGGGCGGCATGCCTCCACATCCGTTTAAAAACTTGAGACACTTATTTTGTGACGGAGGGAGTACAAAATAATTACTATAGTGAGCTTTCTGGGTTTTGTAATCTGCGCCATAGATTACGGTAACTCTCCACTTTAAGAGCATCTTCAGCCACACCCCCAACAGCACCCCAAGGCCTTTTTTTATTGCTGGCGTGAAAAAATGGCCCGGTCGCGCACCTAGAAGCCCATTTTTCACTGGTTATGGCCGAATTTGCCACCGGCGGACCCAGGCCCAACCCGACGCGCTGGGGGCGCCCGGGAGAGCCGGGGGAAATGTTTTGGCGTGAAATCTTTGTGGGCCTGCCGAGTCAGCGATTAGGCGCGGTCGTCGTCCTCATTGTCTCATTTTCCCGCGGGTAATCAATGCGAGGGCTGCCGCCGGTCAGGCCTTCCACTGATTCCTCATGGGCGGCGTAGTGAAGGCACGCCGACGCGCGTCCCACCCTGTCCCGCCATGTGTACACACGGCTGTCGTTCACTCGCCGCCGTCCCTTGTCGGTGGCTGCACACTCCCTCGTGTCACAGCCCCTCTCGCCCTCTCGCCGCCGACACCCGTCTTCCCTGACGCCCCTCTCCCCTTTCCCGGCCGACGACCATGGCCGAGCGCTACCCCGGTGACAGAGCGACAGCCAATGGCTTCGGCTGCCGCCACCTACCCGAGGACGAGGCCCGTCTACTCTACGAGGTGGACTACCCGGCGCCACCGGACATGTGGGTGCCGGATTCATGGAGGCTGAGCGTCGGCAGAGTCCCGGTGCTGCCGCCGCCCTCTGGAGCTGACCGACATGCGAAGATCGCGCGCATCAGATCGCCATCTCCCGCCTCGTCAAGCCATCAGATCGGGCGGCGCACGCGCGGCGGCGCAATCGTCATCAACGAGGGTGGCGCCCCTTCTCCTTCGGCCTCCATCTCCCGCCTCGTCAAGCCAAAGACCGAGCTGACGCCCCTCCCCATGAAGAAGGGGCACGAGGCCATGGCCGCCGACGAGGAGAGCGGCCTCAAATGGGCGCAGGACGACTACATCCGGTAGGAGATGGAGCGCCAGCGCCGCGCCCTAGAGGAGATCGCCGCCCGGCGCGGCGGCCGCGAGGAGGTGCCCGGGCCGTCCAACCCCGTCCGCCACGGTGACGCAGGGCAGGGGTGCCGCAAGGATGGCGGCTAGGGCGGCGACGATGACGACGACGGTGGCGGCTACACCAACTTCTACAGGCTCCTTGGCATGTAGAAGACTCAAGGCGGCGCGGCAACGGCGTAGTAGTTTTATTTTGTTTTTAAATTATGTTTTCAATTTTGTACAAATATCAATGAAATCGTCTAGTTTGACCGAATTTGTGTCGTGTTTGGCCGAAATTTACAGAGTTTAGTTTTTTTTAAAGGCGTCCAGGGCGACCTTGAGGCGGCGGTTCGAAAACCGACCGTCCCACGCTGATTTTATTGCCGGCTCATCCCCAGGCGGTGGTATTTCAAGTTCTGGAGAGCCGAATGGTTGGAGATGCTCTAAGATATTGTAAGATGCAAATTAGATCGGCTGGGCAAGAGCACACGGGCAACTGTTATATTGGTAGTGGTAGTAACTCCATACATGCCCAGCCTAGGAAACTTTTGCTGGCCGTTTTATTTTATGCACCTGATGTTGCGTGTGCGTGTGCGTGTGCGTGTGCGTGTGGACCCTCGTCTGGTGGCACAAACACAAGGCAGTGCAGTATGCATGCTGCTTGTCAAGGGGTGTTGTCCCGTGATCGTAGCTAGACGGCAGATGCTTGGTCAACATACTTGAATTATGCGAATAGACATGTCCTGACTGGCATCCGTCAGCACACCTGCGCCCTCTTTCCTTTGTGCGGGTGAGATCGGGAAGAAGAAGCAAGCGTCAACCACTTGTTGCCCTGATGTTACTCACGGGCCTGCCTCTTCACACTATGGCCGGCGCAGGCTGGGACCTGTTCACGGGTGTTTAATGGAGCATATCACGTGACGATGCACAACAAACAACAATGTATGGGAGGGGGCGACAAGAATGCCACGCATGAAGCGGTATGGTGAATAGGGTGCTATCGAATCCCTGCGAAGGCACATCCAACGCAAGTGTTGAATGACAAAAAAGCAAGGCGTCACTGAAAAAAAAATAGCGCCAAGATTCAAACCTTTACCGAACAGTTCTCCAGAACCTTTTGCCTATGACGCATGTGGTCCTGTCTGCTGCACTGCAGCTGCGACAACCTAGTGCCTGCGCGGTCCTGCCTGCCGGTCCACCTTCTGCTATAAGAGGAAAACATCAACAAATGAGAAAAACCAGGAAAAAACAAATGAGGTAAGAGGAGGGACCAAATCCCAACAGCAACGAGCGCTCGTGATTGCATCCACACTGGCATAGTTTTATAGGTTTGCTTTTTCCTATATATATATATATATATATATATATATATATATATATATATATATATATATATATATATATATTCTGAAAAAATAAACGGGCCGTGTCGTGCCGGCCCGCGTGCCCAGCCTCCAGGCCCAGGCATAACCCATGGCGTGCCGCGTGCCGGGCCTAGCCCGAGCGTTTAGCTCGGGCCGTGCCGTGCCGTGCCTGGGCCGTGTTGTTCCTGCGTGCTACCGGGCCGGCCCAGTTAGCACGGTCCGTTTGGCCAGCTATATCAATAATCATCTCACATGCTTGGGGCTGGAGGAAAAACCTTGAAGGTCACTCATCCAAATAAATCTTATTTGACGAACATTGCATCAAATATTTGGGAAGTCGCATGGGAAGGAGGGGTGGGGGGTTCGGCTGGTTCTCTTGGATTTTTTTCCTTTTGCTTTTCTTTTGGTTTCAGTTTGCATTTTCCTTCTTTTTCCTTTATTTCTCTGTTTACAGCTTTTTCCGTGTTATTCTATGATTCTAATTTCCTTTTTCTTTTCTTGTTTTACGTTTTGTTTTATGCTTTTGTAAAGTATTTAAGATATGATGAACAATTATCAAACACATAATAAATACTTTTTAAATACATGATGCACATTTTTATAATACACATGATACAATTTTAATACATGGTGAATATTTTCAATCTTTTAGAATACTCTTTTAAATATTTAAACTTGCTTTAACAATATTTAATATGAACATCATAGTATGTTTTACTATTCTTACTATGGCAACACATTTTTGAACGGGTAATCTATATGCATTTTTACGAAAGGGAATGGTTGTTTGCCCGACAATTTGCGGGCTCACTCAGCCATCCAGGTAAACCATAGACCATTGCAGTCTGCTGTGATACAAGAAAATCAAGCCCACCTGCCACAGATCAACCAGAAAAGATGGCGCATCGCACGACTTTAGGTGCCGCTACGAAACATCCGTCACTATACCTCGCTTGCTGCAAAAGGTAACGCCGCGTCGCCTCAAGGAATGCCCCCTAATGGGCCGGCCGGTGACACTTCGTTCATGGGTTAGTTTTCCCTTTTTTTTCATTTTACCTTTTGCAGTTTTATTTTATATATTTTAAATACATATATCCCAGAAAATAATTTACTTAAAATTTAAAACAAAAATCACTGGACACATAAAAAATGTCCAATTCTCAATAAAATAAAAATAAAAAATGCCATGCAGTGTAAAAACAATGTTCACCCATACAGTGTAAAAACAATGTTCATGCAACCTTTAAGAAATGTTGATAGCAGCCAGAAAATATCAGTGACATTAAAAATATGTTCGTACATATCAAATAATATGTTCATTACATTTAATGTTTTTAATACAATGCAAAAAATCCTGTGTAATTTTAGAAAATGTTTCGTATCTTCAAAAAATTATGTGATATTAAAAAAATCATGAAAATTGGGAAAATTGTACCTAAAATGTAAAAACGTTTGTACAGTTAAAATGTTTTGTGCAATTAAAAAAGTCAACTTACATTAGAAAAGTGTTTATGCGTACTCAAAACAATGTTTTAAAAATGTACATCATGTCTTTAAAAAATGTTCCGTTGTTCAGAAAGAAAATGTTAAGCATGTATACGAACGTGTATTGAAAAAGGTTGTCATTCATATTAAAAGAGAGAAAAATGGAAAAGAGAAAGAAAAGGAAGCGAAAAACTTGGGAAACACAAAAAATTGAAGGAAGAATTAAACCTATATTAAAAAAGGTGAAAAGGAGTAAATACATAAAATATAGAAAACCGATAAGAAGTCACACCAGAGCAGCTACATACCTTTGCTGCTTGCCGATCGAGGGCCAAGCCGCGCCCGGCTGTTTCCCCTCAAAGCAGCAGGCAAGACATACCATGCCGCCGAAGCGGTTGGTGCATGATGCAAACGAGCCCCGCACGTGGCGTTCGCAAAACCTGGTCGATCGGTGCCGATCCGCGTGTCCCGATCGACCACAGCTTATGTGTTGAGCTTGACGTAGCTGGAGCTCGGAGGAGCCAAATTAGGTTGGCTGGGGAGCAACAAGCTGGCTAGCCGGACGGATTCGCAACGGCCCGGCCTCGCTGCTTGCGCATGTACGGCCTTATCCCGAACTACCGTGGTTGTGAACTTGTGTGAGCGGTGACGAGTACCGAGCTCAAAAGGGGAAAGAAAACAGCAAGAAGGAACGAGTGTATCACGGCACGCGTGTGCATCTGAATTTGAATTAGATAGATCATTGTTTAAAAAAAAGTAGATAAATCTTCTGCATGTTGTTTAATTTGCTATACTGCAAAGAGTGTATGCACTGACAGCTTGCCCGCTGGCCACTGGCTGCATGCATGCATGCATGCATGCCGGACTATTTCCCCGTGCATTCGTGTCGCCCAATTTCCTAGAGCATGGAAACTCCCACAGTACCACAATTCAAACGCTTGATTCGTATAAGGCCTTTTTTTTTGTATATGGGAAGATGTGGAACACAGATAATGACACCTTGACACGGTGATAGTCTCACAAAGTGATGCCAGCTACTCTGTTTAAAACGTATAGTGTCAAAAAAAAACATCATGTATTTTGATATAGAGGGAGTAAGGGCATCTTCAACGGGACCCGCAAATTCCTCTTGCATCCATTAGCAGACAGAGGAATTAGTCCACGAACATGGATGCGGGGGCCACCATCCAACTATAGCCGCATTATTCAAAACATGTGGCTATAAGAGCAACTCCAATGGGCGGATCCATTTTGTCCGTGTCTGCCCATTTGGGTCCGTGCGGACAAAAAAACAATGCCCAATGGGATGGATTTGCTATCAACAGTAACTAGGGTGGTGGCTATCAGAACCGTTAGACGCATCAGGATTCACACCATTGGCTGGATAAGGTTCCGATTTGTTGATTTATTGAATTTCGCATGACCAGAGTGGAAGTCTGAGCTCTAGCTTTATGCACACAATATCCAGAAATGGCAGCCTATTGTCTGTGTTTTTAGACTCTCGGTCAGGGGAAGGTTGCAGAAAACTTTTGTAGATGATGGGCATCGCCAGTGTGCCATTCAGGCAACTAAATAAAGTAGTTTGTTTGGTTGTAACATTACTAAAGGTTCCAACCGTGGCATACTAATTTGGGGATGTAAACCCTGCCACTTGCACCGTGCATTAGATAAGGCCCGGCACCATTTCCCATTCGTGCATGAGCTAGAACTTTGTAATTGAAAGCCATGTACTCCTATGTTCGAACGGAAATGAGGCTGAGATAACGCCATGAGCACCTCATTCTCCGTACAAAATAATGCCAACCCGTTGTTTGATGTTGTTTTGCGAGTGTTAAGTCATCTAGGAATTGTGCAAGAATCCCATGTTTATTTTTCACCTGAGAGTCAAGTTGCATATGTTAATTCATCTGGTCATCTAGTTGATAAAACAGCGAGCTTGAGAACGGCGCTTCATTCTCTTTGATCCAATTTCAAACCGGTGTGGATGAAGAGCAACTCAGGTAAGAGTACAATGCAATCTACAGTATTAGTTAATCAGTTCTTATACTCCCTTCGGTCATTTTTATTCTGCATATAAGAATTGTCTGAAGTCAAACTTTACAAAGTTTAACCATATTTATATAAAAAATATCATCATCTACCATGATAAAGTTATACAACATGAAACTTTAAGTCATGACGCATCTACTAGTATTGATTTCACATTATGAATGTTGGTGTTTTTTTCTATAAAGTTGGTTAAACTTTATGAGGCTTGACTTCAGACAAATCTAATATGCGAACTAAAAAGGACCGGAGGGAGTAACATCTTCACGTTGCACCTCGATCAAATTGCGGGGGCCATACCATTGGCCTGGTTGTGTTCTTCCTTCGCCAGACCTCGACTCCGTGACACCCTCTCTGGCAGGGTAACCAATCCATTCTTGGTCTGATCCAGAAGTTATATCATCAATCCTCTCCGTAGGAACAATCATGAATCATTAATCTTTGGCTGTCTTCAACCTACTTATCTTAAATCGGTAGTGGATGCCAATGGTCTGCCTGGCTTTCGTAGGAATAGCTGCGCCGACTATAGCTGCCGTGTGGTGGACGACGAGTGACAGCTGCCGTTTTTCACGAAATTTTGAGATTCCTTACGATTTTAAGTTAATTTTGGAAATCGTGTGGCGGACGACGAGTGACAGCGGCTGTTTTTCGCGAAATTTTTACAAACCGCTGGTCGGAATGATTCAAACGATACCCCGTTGGAAAGATATCGACGAGGCGTAACTTTTTCATGTAGAACACTCTCTCTAATTCTTTACGGTTTAAGAGGAATTCTGAATTTACCCAAATGCGGACACTGTTTTTCGTGACACCCAAATCGACATGGGTACTTCATCCGAGTAAAAACCGCACTGCATCGAACGAAAAATCGCACTGCATCAGACGGGTAAGAGAACTGCATGGTTTCTTTTATTCAAACGTAATTTTTGTAGGACGAGAAAATAGAGTGCACTTCACATCGGGTGTAAATGAACCACAACACTATTAAGAAGTAAACCACATTACTTCTTTTCGCTTCCATAACATTTTTTTTGCACTTACGTGATGAACAACATCATACGATCGACCGCACTACTTCAGATGTAAAACCACACTGCATCCGTCGTTGGCTATATGCACTAGGTTTTTACAACCTGTGCACATCTTTGTTAGTGGGAGTGGACTACAGTGTCAAGAGTAGTGAACCACATAGATGAGACCTAGTGGACTATTTTGTGTGTGTGTGTGTTTCTAGTTGTTTTTCAACTGTTCTTCCAATAGATGTAAATGAATGTAAAGTGTGGACTGCAAGGACAAAGTGAGCGAACTGCAGTGGTTTGTTTTTTAAATGTACCGCCTTGTTAGTGCAAAATAGACTTCCTTTTTGGAAACAAAATAAAGAGAATTTTGAGTTTTCAAAAAATAATTACAAGTAAACCACATGGCATACAAGTGAACGACTACAAAAGGAAAAGGCATTGCGTCCTCGACAGCGACCGCCTGAAAGGACAAACAAAAGAACAAAAAGGGAACTGCACGCCCGTGCTGCTCCAACTGTTAGCAGCTCGTTGGCGAACTGCACGTCGTTGTTGGCTGTACTACGCCAGTTGGTGGAAAAGCACTGGATTTTTCATTCAAAAAATAAAAAAGTGAACTACAACATCCGCAATGTCGAGCTGCACTCTCACACACCTGCGTACTGCACGCCATGTTGCAGAGCTGTGGTCAACATTCTGCTCGCCATGTCGTCGAGTCAACCCCAATATAAACTGCACGAGAGGCAAATGAATCGCCGCAAAAAGAGAAACGCCAGCGTCCACTAAAAAACACAACACAGAAAGAATTGCCCTGCTGTACGACACAAATGATTTTGATCCTGCGGTGAGGTGGTCGTGGCAGTTGTGGCGGAGGAGGTAGAGGATGTGCGCTGTAGTCCAGGAGCTCATCGGCACCAGTGTTGCCCCGCGGTGGTTGTTCGTAGAACCAGCCACCAACGAGCCTGAAAAATGCACACGCACTCCACGTGAGCTGCATGAATCGAGTCATCGGATTGTAATGGAGATGATAAAAAACAGTCGACCCGCCCGAGCTGATTGCTCGATCCCCTTCTGCGAGAACGGATGGGAAGCCTAGCGCGTCTCGCAGTGTGGCCGTCCTCGCCCTGGCCGGAGACAGCAGACCCAAGCGTCTCGTTAGGTGGCCATCGTCCTCCTCTCTGGCCGCTGGAGGAGGCGAGGTGGAGGGAGGGCACACAGGGGGAGGCGCATTGGTGCGTGGTGAACTGCACTCGCGGCCCAGTGGAACTGTGTCGGGGTGCCGAGGCGCCACCACAGAGATGGGCCAGGATCGATGGGCAACGCAGAGGTTAGGGATGCGGAGGGAGGCGGAGCCCACGGTCGGAGCTGGCCACGTGGAGGTTAGGGGGAGTGGCGCTCCCTCCCTGCTTGTGTTACTCGTCACCGGTGTGCCTCAGAGGCATGGATCCCTTTCCGTTAGGCCTGAATCCGCCTCCCTTTCCAGGCCACCCGCCGCAAGATCTAGCGGGATTCACGCAGGACGACGAGGCAAGGCAGGGCCACAACAGATGCGAAAGTTGGAAGTCTGGATCCGGCCGCGGCGACCAGCAAGAGGTCGTCGGCGCTGGGGACGTATCGGGTGTCACTGGATCTAGGCCCCTGCGAGGTGCCTGCATGGCAGGAAGGGCCTTGCTCACCGGAGCAGGCAATGCCGACGCGAGGTGGAGGAAGGTGGGGCGGCGACGCTGGGTGGAGGTCGGGGCGGGCGGCGTGGGGGACGGAGGTGGTGGTGCGGCGCGGTGGAGGGAGTGCATGGTGGGGCTAGGTGGTTGCGTGGGAGCGAGAGGCGGTTGAAGGCAGGGGAGGATGGTGTCGGTCGCTCGGATCCAGGGCGGCGTCGTGGCACGTTCCTGTCCGGCGGCGGCAAGGAAGGTGGCTGGAGAGGGTGGGGCGGCCGGGGCGATGGAGGTGGAGGTTGGGGCAGATTGGGGAAGGTGGGGAGGGCACGGGGGGGAGAGAGAGAGGAAGAAGGTGGAGGGGGTGGGGCTGCGTGTGGAGTGGGGGAAGGAGGTGGGCACGGTGGAGACATAGAGGAAGAAGGTGGAGGGGTGGGGCGGGTGTGGTTCTGTTCGGGTTCCGCAGTGTGAATGTGTTACCAGAATAAGCCTGTTGTTAGCAGAATAAGACTCTTAAAGGTGTTATTAGAATAGACTCACCCTATACACACACACACACACACACACACATCTGGGCTATTCTGTTTCGCATAACAGAATATTATTATGTTACCCTACTTGAACTGATGTAGTTTACAGGTTGGACTGACGTGGTTTTCTACTTCAACTGATCTTCCTGCGTGTACGACGGGTAGAAATAGGGGATGCAACATGAAGCTTCCGAGCGTTCTCCAGTGCGGTGTTGCGGGCCATTCGTTGCCAGAGGAGACATGTAAGGGGTTCCGCACGTGCGCGCGCTCACCTGGTCATGTTTTGCGATCTGGAGTCACCGGAGGTGACGGCGTGGGCATTTGGCGGCGGGCGTGTTTTGGGCGTTGGTGTTTACCGTGGTGTTGGTATGCCTCATTTTACGTCCGGTTTGTTGTTTTGGATATGAGAATTATTGGTATGTTAGTGTTTCGGGAGATTAATTTCATCTGCAATTTCTGATTACAAGTTTTGGTGTTCTTGGTCGTTTTCCACGCCTGCCATGCGAATGTGTTCTTCTTTTTCTGTTATTTTACTTTCGAATTGGCGTTGCAGGGAGAGATATGAGGATTGTATGAAAAGATTTGCATTGTCAATTTTGCTTCTTTGAGTTGTTTCTACCCCGGGTTCCCATGTTATTTTGTCGTTGGCGGAGGTGGTGTATGGCGGCTGACTGTAGCCTGCGATTTCTTGTAATCTGGGCAAACTATGTAATTAAGTTGCATGTTTTTCAGTGTTGTTTGAATTGCTGCCGTATGTGTAGTTGGACTGCTCCGTGTCAAAGTTGTCTTACTATGCGTTGACATCGGAGTAAGTATTTTCTACTGGCTGCCTACCGATACCTCTACACTTTGAGTATAAAGCCCGAGCCCTCTGTCAATTTCATTCTACCAGCTGCAACCAAAGAAAAGAGAGATGGATCCTGAGCTGGGAGAGGTCACAGAGGAGGGGGATGCCGTCGATGTTAGGGCTGCAGCAGCGGAGTATAGGAGGGGGATGCCGTCGATGTTAGGGCTGCAGCAGTGGAGCAGAGGAGGAGGCGCAGGCGCAGGAAGATGGCACAACATGCTGCTAAGGAGGAAGTGGAGGCAGAGTTCAACATAGGCCTTGCACACGAGGTGATGTATACTTGCAACTCCAATGAATTGGAGCTTCTTTTCCCAGATGGCAGGGGAAGGAACCATGTTCAGATCATCAGTTGGGCTAGGGCGAGAGCAGCCACGGCTCCACATCCATCCACCATGGCTAAATGGCGTTGTTTCTTTGATCGTTATGACTGAAGTACTAATTTTTTTTATGTTTTTAGGATTATGCTGTGAGGGAGTAGATGTTTGAATGAATAAATGAATTCAACTGTCTACCTTTGAATGTGTTGTTTTATCTGCATATGTTTGTCATGTGCAGTTTTTGAACTGCTGGTTTATGTGAAGTTGAACTGATTTGCGTTCAAATGTTGCATGGCTTGTATAATAATTATTTCCTACCAGCTGGCTGCCCACCTGCCTATTTATTATTTTTATAATCTGCGAGTCTCCTTGGCTATAAATTCTATCCATCTATGTGTGGTGTGTGGCTCAGTCTCCCCCTCCTTTTTGTTCCTTCTTCCAGAATTAGATCTAGGTTCCTCCCTCTTCTCTTTGTTGTTTTCTCCTGTTCCTGTGTGTTCCATGGAGGATTGTTCATGCGGATGCCTGGCAAAGATGGCGCGCATAGCTGACGGCTGTGTGTACGAATCTGGTTTGGAGCTCACCCAGACTCAGCATCGTGGCCAACTTTCTTGTCTGTTGTACAACAACCATGGTTTTCGTGCACCCTATGTTTGTCGCCTGACGGCTGGGGACTTGAAGGAATCATGGGTATGTGTTTCTATTCGTTTTGTTTTCTTCTTTTTTGTATGTCTCTTTTTGAATCCCATGGACTTAATCTATAGTTTAGTTTTATCAATAGTTTGTCTATAATTTTTATTTGGTTTTGTCAGAATTTAACAGTAGGGATTTGTGTGTGTATTTGTTCATTACTTAATAGTATTTTATCCATTTTTGTTTAATCCTCGATCTGTTTTTGTCATATGTTTTTACTGTAGGTGTATTGATATGTATATTTCTTCAGTTTAGTTAGTTCATATGACTAGTCAGTTAGGTGTTTTTGTTTTGGTTCAGATTTTTCCTTTTTCAGTTTGTTATGCAACCGTTCCTAGATCTGTGTAAAAATTCAGTTATTTCAGGTGTTCACTTTGTTTTCTACTCCCATGCCCATTTGCAGAAAATGTCACCCAGGATCAGGATTGTTGCTCCTAGTTCCGAGATACTGACGATGGAGAATTCAGGCAAAAATAGGTATCAGTTGATGGAATTTGCCTACCACATTGACTTTGATGGTTGCATCAACCTAACTACTGGGTGGAAGGAGTTTGTGGCAGATTCTGGATTTGAGGATGGTGATGTGGTTATGGTTATGTTCTGCAGGGAAGATGACTCTTTGACGTTTAGAATTTATGTGCTGTAGGTTTAAATGTGGCAAATGACGCCGATTGTGAGATTTGTGTGTGTTTGATTATGTTGCAGTATTTTTTCTTTAAATATTTGCATGTGAGATGGTTGAATTCTATGGTATTATCAGATGATTTGGAACAATTTATGTAATGCTTTTCCTTTTGTTTTGCTCAAGTATGACTATTTTTTATATATTCTTTATATTTGAACTGGAACAATTTATAGTTGAACTGATGGGCATCCTTTGTTTTGACTGGGATATTTTCATGTACGTAGCTCGCAGACGGAACTATATGTTGATGACGTTTGTAGCACCGCTTTTGGGTTTTGAGTTTGCTTAACTTACATGTTGTTAATGATAGTACTGAACTATTTAGTTTGTCAATTACCAATCAAATTTCTTTGTTATATAGCATTTTTTCTTACTTTTTTACATGAATTTTAGAGCACATTTTTTCTTTTTACAGTTGAATAATGATAGTTCTAGTATTTTTTAAAATTAAAAGAATTTAATCTTTGCTGCAGAGTACTATTTTTTACTTGAACCTTATGAATTGTAGTAGTTGAACTTTTTATAAATTTGTTTCTAAATTTTTTATCACAATCTTCTACGTTTAATTTTCCAAATATATATATATATATATATATATATTAGTTCTTACAATTAACATGTGTTCGAACTTTTTACATTATTTGTTTTTGAATTGATTTCTTGTGAGGTTTTTTAAAAATTATCTGCATTTGTTTTTTTTATTTTGTCGTGTGTGATCGGCTGGAATTTTGTAATGAAGCGAACTACTATGTTGGGCCATCCGCCTGAGTCGTTGTTTTCGGCCCAGATACCTCATCCGCACGGCTGTGCAGCGCAGCGTGCGCCTGCGATGTGGGTTTAGTCCCACCTCGCTAGTCGAGGGGGCTCTAGACCTGTTTATAAGCGCAGCTGAGGCTCATCGGTCGAACTCCTCTGAATACTTACCTGAGCGCTTATACACGACGCTCGCTCTCTCTCATGACCTGTGGGCCCTCGACGGCAGGCCCAGCGTTGTGCGAATTACTAGGGATTCGCCCACGGGCTCGAATTCAAGTATATAGCATCGTTAGGGCCTGCGCCGGTCCTTGGGCGGTCAATTTTTTCTTTTTTTTGTTTGTTTGAATCTAGTACTTGACTCCACCAGTAACTTGGACTGATACTTTTTGCTCTAGTTCTTGTGAGTTTTGTTCTAGGAACGAGCCGTAGCAGGCGACGACGCGGCGTGCCACGGTGTCGCATGTTGGAAATATGCCCTAGAGGAAATAATAAAATGGTTATTATTATATTTCCTTGTTCATGGTAATTGTCTATTGTTCATGCTATAATTGTGTTATCCGGAAATTGTAATACATGTGTGATTACATAGACCACAACATGTCCCTAGTGAGCCTCTAGTTAACTAGCTCGTTGATCAATAGATAGTCATGGTTTCCTGACTATGGACATTGGATGTCATTGATAACGGGAACACATCATTAGGAGAATGATGTGATGGACAAGACCCAATCCTAAGCATAGCACAAGATCGTGTAGTTCGTTTGCTAGAGCTTTTCCAATGTCAAGTATCATTTCCTTAGACCATGAGATCGTGTAACTCCCGGATGCTGTAGGAGTGCTTTGGGTGTACCAAACGTCACAACGTAACTGGGTGACTATAAAGGTATACTACAGGTATCCCCGAAAGTATCTGTTGGGTTGACACAGATCGAGACTGGGATTTGTCACTCCATATGACGGAAAGGTATCTCTGGGCCCACTCGGTAATGCATCATCATAATGAGCTCAATGTGACCAAGTGTTTGGTCACATGATCATGCATTACGGTACGAGTAAAGTGACTTTCCGGTAACGAGATTGAATGAGGTATTGGGATACCGACGATCGAATCTCGGGCAAGTAACGTACCGATTAACAAAGGGAATTGAATACGGGATTGATTGAATCCTCGACATCATGGTTCATCCGATGAGATCATCATGGAACATGTGGGAGCCAACATGGGTATCCAGATCTCGCTGTTGGTTATTGACCGGAGAGTCGTCTCGGTCATGTCTGCGTGTCTCCCGAACCCGTAGGGTCTACACACTTAAGGTTCGGTGACGCTAGGGTTGTAGAGATATTAGTATGCAGTAACCCGAAAGTTGTTCGGAGTCCCGGATGAGATCCTGGACATCAGGAGGAGTTCTGGAATGGTCCGGAGGTGAAGATTCATATATAGGAAGTCCAGTTTCGGCCATCGGGAAAGTTTCGGGGGTAATCAGTATTGTACCGGGACCACCGGAAGGGTCCCGGGGGTCCATCGGGTGGGGCCACCTATCCCGGAGGGCCCCATGGGCTGAAGTGGGAAGGGAACCAGCCCCTGGTAGGCTGGTGCGCCCCCTTGGGCCTCCCCCTGCGCCTAGGGTTAGAAACCCTAGGGGTGGGGAGCGCCTCCACTTGGCTTGGGGGGCAAGCCACCCCCTTGGCCGCCGCCCCCCATATAGATGGGATATAGAGGGGCCGACGCCCCCCTGGCCCCTATATATAGTGGAGGGGAGGGAGGGCAGCCACACCCAAGCCTTTGGCGCCTCCCTCTCCCCTCGTAACACCTCTCTCTCTCTCTCTCTCTCTCTCTCTCTCGTTGGAGCTTGGCGAAGCCGTGGCGAGATCACCGCTGCTTCCACCACCACGCCGTCGTGCTGCTGGATCTCCATCAACCTCTCCTTTCCCTTGCGGGATCAAGAAGGAGGAGACGTCTTCCCAACTGTACGTGTGTTGAACGCGGAGGTGCCGTCCGTTTGGCGCTCGGTCATCGGTGATTTGGATCAGGACGAGTACGACTCCATCAACCCCGTTCTCTTGAATGCTTTCGCTCGCGATCTACAAGGGTATGTAGATGCAGTCCCCTCTCCCTCGTTGCTAGATGACTTCATAGATTGATCTTGGTGATGCGTGGAAAATTTTAAAATTCTGCTACGTTCCCCAACAGTGGCTTCATGAGCTAGGTCTATGCGTAGTTTCTATGCACGAGTAGAACACAAGTTGTTGTGGGCGTTGATTTTGTCAATTTACTTGTCGTTACTAGTCTTATCTTGATTCGGCGGCATCGTGGGATGAAGCGGCCTGGACCGACCTTACACGTACGCTTACGTGAGACTGGTTCCACCGACTGACATGCACTAGTTGCATAAGGTGGCTAGCGGGTGTCTGTCTCTCCCACTTTAGTCGGATCGGATTCGATGAAAAGGGTCCTTATGAAGGGTAAATAGAAATTGGCATACCACGTTGTGGTTTTGGCGTAGGTAAGAAATGTTCTTGCTAGAAACCTATAGCAGCCACGTAAAAACTTGCAACAACAATTAGAGGACGTCTAACTTGTTTTTGCAGCATGTGCCATGTGATGTGATATGGCCAAAAGGATGTGATGGATGATATATGTGATGTATGAGATTGATCATGTTCTTGTAATAGGAATCACGACTTGCATGTCGATGAGTATGACAACCGGCAGGAGCCATAGGAGTTGTCTTAATTTATTTATGACCTGCGTGTCAACATAAACGTCATGTAATACTTTACTTTATTGCTGAACCGTTAGCTATAGTAGTAGAAGTAATAGATGACGAGACAACTTCATGAAGACACGATGATGGAGATCATGGTGTCATGCCGGTGACGATGATGATCATGGCGCCCGAAGATGGAGATCAGAAGGAGCAAAATGATATTGGCCATATCATGTCACTATTTGATTGCATGTGATGTTTATCATGTTTTACATCTTATTTGCTTAGAACGACGGTAGCTTAAATAAGATGATCCCTCACATAATTTCAAGAAAGTGTTCCCCCTAACTGTGCACCGTTGCGAAGGTTCGTTGTTTCGAAGCACCACGTGATGATCGGGTGTGATAGATTCTAACGTTCGAATACAACGGGTGTAAGCCAGATTTACACACGCAATACACTTAGGTTGACTTGACGAGCCTAGCATGTACAGACATGGCCTCGAAACATGGAAGACCGAAAGGTTGAACATGAGTCGTATAGAAGATACGATCAACATGAAGATGTTCACCGATGATGACTAGTCCGTCTCACATGATGATCGGACACGGCCTAGTTGACTCGGATCATGTATCACTTAGATGACTAAAGGGATGTCTGTCTGAGTGGGAGTTCATTAAATAATTTGATTAGATGAACTTAATTATCATGAACTTAGTCTAAAATCCTTTGCAAAATGTCTTGTAGATCAAATGGCCAACGCTCATGTAAACCTCAACTTCAACGCGTTCCTAGAGAAAACCAAGCTGAAAGATGATGGCAGCAACTATACGGACTGGGTCTGGAGCTTGAGGATCATTCTCATAGCTGCCAAGAAAGCATATGTCCTTGAAGCACCGCTAGGTGAAGCACCACCCCCAGCAAACCAAGACGTTATGAATGCTTGGCAGTCCCGTGTTGATGATTACTCCCTGGTACAGTGCGGCATG
This sequence comes from Triticum aestivum, assembly GCF_018294505.1. NCBI lineage: Eukaryota > Viridiplantae > Streptophyta > Magnoliopsida > Poales > Poaceae > Triticum > Triticum aestivum. The sequence continues at coordinate 621,634,681 of NC_057797.1, forward strand.
CTTTACAGCTTAGAACCGGGGCTCCAGAAGCATTTTGAGCAACACGGAGCATATGAGATGTTCCAAGAGCTGAAAATGGGTTTTCCAAGCTCATGCCCGGGTCGAGAGATATGAAGTCTCCGACAAGTTCTACAGTTGTAAGTTGGAGGAGAATAGTTCCATCAGCGAGCACATACTCAAAATGTCTGGGTTGCACAACCGCTTTTCTCAGCTGGGAGTTAATCTCCCAGATGAGGCGGTCGTTGACAGAATCCTTCAGTCGCTCCCACCTAGCTACAAGAGCTTTGTGATGAACTTCAATATGCAAGGGATGGAAAAGACCAATCCTGAGGTATATTCGATGCTGAAATCAGCGGAGGTAGAAATCAAAAAGGAACATCATGTGTTGATGGTGAATAAAACCACTAATTTCAAGAAAGGCAAGGGTAAGAAGAACTTCAAGAAGGACGGCAAGGGGGTTGCCGCTCCCGGTAAGAAAGCTGCCAGGAAGAAGCCAAAGAATGGACCCAAGCCCGAGACTGAGTGTTTTTATTGCAAGGGAAGTGGTCACTGGAAGCGGAACTGCCCCAGGTACTTAGCGGACAAGAAGGCCGGCAACACCAAAGGTATATGTGATATACATGTTATTGATGTGTACCTTACCAGTACTCATAGTAGCTCCTGGGTATTTGATACCGGTGCGGTTGCTCATATTTGTAACTCAAAACAGGAGCTGCGGAATAAGCGGAGACTGGCGAAGGACGAGGTGACGATGTGCGTCGGGAATGGTTCCAAGGTCGATGTGATCGCCGTCGGCACGCTACCTCTACATTTACCTACGAGATTAGTTTTAAACCTCAATAATTGTTATTTAGTGCCAGCTTTGAGCATGAACATTGTATCAGGATCTCGTTTAATACGAGATGGCTACTCATTTAAATCCGAGAATAATGGTTGTTCTATTTATATGAGAGATATGTTTTATGGTCATGCCCCGTTGGTCAATCGTTTATTCTTATTTAATCTCGAACGTGATGTTACACATATTCATAGTGTGAATACCAAAAGATGTAAAGTTGATAATGATAGTCCCACATACTTATGGCACTACCGCCTTGGTGACATTGGTGTCAAACGCATGAAGAAACTCCATGCAGATGGACTTTTAGAGTCTCTTGATTATGAATCATTTGACACGTGCGAACCATGCCTCATGGGCAAAATGACCAAGACTCCGTTCTTCGGAACAATGGAGCGAGCAACCAACTTATTGGAAATCATACATACTGATGTGTGCGGTCCAATGAGTGTTGAGGCTCGCGGTGGCTATCGTTATGTTCTCACCCTCACTGATGACTTGAGTAGATATGAGTATGTCTACTTAATGAAACACAAGTCTGAGACCTTTGAAAAGTTCAAGGAATTTCAGAGTGAGGTTGAGAATGAATGTGATAGGAAAATCAAGTTCTTGCGATCAGATTGTGGGGGAGAATATTTGAGTCACGAATTTGGCACACACTTAAGGAAATGTGGAGTAGTTTCACAACTCACGACGCCTGGAACACCTCAGCATAATGGTGTGTCCGAACGTCGTAATCGCACTCTATTAGATATGGTGCGATCTATGATGTCTCTTACCGATCTACCGCTGTCATTTTGGGGCTATGCTTTAGAGACTGCCGCATTCACTTTAAATAGGGCTCCGTCAAAATCCGTTGAGACGACACCGTATGCATTATGGTTTGGGAAGAAACCTAAGCTGTCGTTTCTAAAAGTTTGGGGATGCGATGCTTATGTCAAGAAACTTCAACCTGAAAAGCTCGAACCCAAGTCGGAAAAATGCGTCTTCATAGGATACCCTAAGGAAACCATTGGGTATACCTTCTACCTCAGATCCGAAGGAAAGATCTTTGTTGCCAAGAACGGGTCCTTTCTGGAGAAAGAGTTTCTCTCGAGAGAAGTAAGTGGGAGGAAAGTAGAACTCGATGAAGTACTGCCTCTTGAACCGGAAAGTAGCGCAGCTCAGGAAGATGTTCCTGTGGTGCCTGCACCGACTAGAGAGGAAGTTAATGATGATGATCAAGGTACTTCGGATCAAGTTGCTACTGAATTTCGAAGGTCCACAAGGACACATTCCACACCAGACTGGTATGGCAACCCTGTCCTGGAAATCATGTTGTTAGACAACGGTGAACCTTCGAACTATGAAGAAGCAATGGCGGGCCCAGATTCCAACAAATGGCTTGAAGCCATGCAATCCGAGATAGGATCCATGTATGAAAACAAAGTATGGACTTTGGCAGACTTGCCCGATGATCGGCGAGCGATAGAGAATAAATGGATCTTTAAGAAGAAGACGGACGCGGATGGTAATGTTACCATCTATAAGGCTCGACTTGTCGCTAAGGGTTATCGACAAGTTCAAGGGGTTGACTATGATGAGACCTTCTCACCCGTAGCGAAGCTGAAGTTCGTTCGAATCATGTTAGCAATTGCCGCATACTATGATTATGAGATATGGCAAATGGACGTCAAAACGGCATTCCTTAACGGCTTTCTTAAGGAAGAATTGTATATGATGCAGCCGGAAGGTTTTGTCGATCCTAAGAATGCTAACAAGGTATGCAAGCTCCAGCGCTCCATCTATGGGCTGGTGCAAGCATCTCGGAGTTGGAACATTCGCTTTAATGAAATGATCAAAGCGTTTGGGTTTATGCAGACTTATGGAGAAGCCTGCGTTTACAAGAAAGTGAGTGGGAGCTCTGTAGCATTTCTCATATTATATGTGGATGGCATACTTTTGATGGGAAATGATATAGAACTTTTGGACAGTATTAAGGCCTACATGAATAAGTGTTTTTCAATGAAGGACCTTGGAGAAGCTGCTTACATATTAGGCATCAAGATCTATAGAGATAGATCGAGACGCCTCATAGGTCTTTCACAAAGCACATACCTTGATAAGATATTGAAGAAGTTCAATATGGATCAGTCCAAGAAGGGGTTCTTGCCCGTGTTGCAAGGTGTGAAATTGAGCTCAGCTCAATGTCCGACCACGGCAGAAGATAGAGAAAAGATGAGTGTCGTCCCCTATGCCTCAGCCATAGGGTCTATCATGTATGCCATGCTGTGTACCAGACCTGATGTAAACCTTGCCGTGAGTTTGGTAGGAAGGTACCAAAGTAATCCCGGCATGGAACACTGGACAGCGGTCAAGAACATCCTGAAGTACCTGAAAAGGACTAAGGATATGTTTCTCGTATATGGAGGTGACGAGGAGCTCGTCGTAAAGGTTACGTCGATGCTAGCTGCGACACAGATCTGGATGACTCTAAGTCACAAACCGGATACGTGTATATTTTGAATGGTGGGGCAGTAAGCTGGTGTAGTTGCAAGCAAAGCGTCGTGGCGGGATCTACATGTGAAGCGGAGTACATGGCAGCCTCGGAGGCAGCACATGAAGCAATCTGGATGAAGGAGTTCATCACCGACCTAGGAGTCATACCCAATGCGTCGGGGCCGATCACTCTCTTCTGTGACAACACTGGAGCTATTTCCCTTGCCAAGGAGCCCAGGTTTCACAAGAAGACCAGGCACATCAAGCGTCGCTTCAACTCCATTCGTGAAAATGTTCAAGATGGAGACATAGATAGTTGCAAAGTACATAAGGATCTGAATGTCGCAGATCCGTTGACTAAACCTCTTCCGCGAGCAAAACATGATCAACACCAAAACTCTATGGGTGTTCGATTCATCACAATGTAACTAGATTATTGACTCTAGTGCAAGTGGGAGACAGTTGGAAATATGCCCTAGAGGCAATAATAAAATGGTTATTATTATATTTCCTTGTCCATGGTAATTGTCTATTGTTCATGCTATAATTATGTTATCCGGAAATCGTAATACATGTGTGAATACATAGACCACAACATGTCCCTAGTGAGCCTCTAGTTAACTAGCTCGTTGATCAATAGATAGTCATGGTTTCCTGACTATGGACATTGGATGTCATTGATAATGGGATCACATCATTAGGAGAATGATGTGATGGACAAGACCCAATCCTAAGCATAGCACAAGATCGTGTAGTTTGTTTGCTAGAGCTTTTCCAATGTCAAGTATCATTTCCTTAGACCATGAGATCGTGTAACTCTCGGATGCCGTAGGAGTGCTTTGGGTGTACCAAACGTCACAACGTCACTGGGTGACTATAAAGGTATACTACAGGTATCCCCGAAAGTATCTGTTGGGTTGACACGGATCGAGACTGGGATTTGTCACTCCAAATGACGGAGAGGTATCTCTGGGCCCACTCGGTAATGCATCATCATAATGAGCTCAATGTGACCAAGTGTTTGGTCACAGGATCATGCATTACGGTACATGTAAAGTGACTTGCCGGTAACGAGATTGAACGAGGTATTGGGATACCGACGATCGAATCTCGGGCAAGTAACGTACCGATTGACAAAGGGAATTGAATAGGGGATTGATTGAATCCTCGACATCGTGGTTCATCCGATGAGATCATCGTGGAACATGTGGGAGCCAACATGGGTATCCAGATCCCGCTGTTGGTTATTGACCGGAGAGTCATCTCGGTCATGTCTGCGTGTCTCCCGAACCCGTAGGGTCTACGCACTTAAGGTTCGGTGACGCTAGGGTTGTAGAGATATTAGTATGCAGTAACCCAAAATTGTTCGGAGTCCCGGATGAGATCCCGGACGTCACAAGGAGTTCCGGAATGGTCTGGAGGTGAAGATTCATATATAGGAAGTCCAGTTTCGGCCATCGGGAAAGTTTCGAGGGTAATCGGTATTATACCGGGACCACCGAAAGGGTCCCGGGGGTCCACCGAGTGGGGCCACCTATCCCGGAGGGCCCCATGGGCTGAAGTTGGAAGGGAACCAGCCCATGGTGGGCTGGTGCGCCCCCTTGGGCCTCCCCCTGCGCCTAGGGTTAGAAACCCTATGGGTGTGGAGCGCCTCCACTTGGCTTGGGGGGCAAGCCACCCCCTTGGCCACCGCCCCCATCTAGATGGGATCTAGAGGGGCCGGCTCCCCCTGGCCCCTATATATAGTGGAGGGGAGGGAGGGAAGCCACACCCAAGCCTTTGGCGCCTCCCTCTCCCCTCGTAACACCTCTCTCTCTCTCTCTCTCTCTCTCTCTCTCTCTCTTGTTGGAGCTTGGTGAAGCCCTGCCGGGATCACCGCTGCTTCCACCACCACGCCGTCGTGCTGCTGGATCTCCATCAACCTCTCCTTCCCCTTGCTGGATCAAGAAGGAGGAGACGTCTTCCCAACCATACGTGTGTTGAACGCGGAGGTGCCGTCCATTCGGCGCTCGGTCATCGGTGATTTGGATCACAACGTGTACAACTCCATCAACCCCGTTCTCTTGAACGCTTCCGCTCGTGATCTACAAGGGTATGTAGATGCAGTCCCCTCTCCCTCATTGCTAGATGAATCCATAGATTGATCTTGGTGATGCGTAGAAAATTTTAAAATTCTGCTACGTTCCCCAACATCGCAGGCGGAGGCGAGTCCGTAACATGACTTGCCCCCGCACAGCACCGAGGGGCATAGTTGTACTGACACATCTTCCATGTATGGACTTGCCCCCATTATCTATCTTAGGGGTGCGTGGGTGCATGTGGGGGGGGGGACAGAATAACCGCATTGCGCCTGTCAAATGAGCGCACTGCCGCGTTAGCGCGAGGCCGAGCCGGGAGGGGGGGGAGGGGGCGGGACCCCTGCTACCTCTAGAGCACTGCGTTGGTTTTCCCTTGAAGAGGAAAGAGTGATGCAGCAAAGCAGCGTAAGTATTTCCCTCAGTTTTTGAGAACCAAGGTATCAATCCAGTAGGAGACCACACGCGAGTCACCTCGTACCTACACAAAGAAATAAGAACCTCGCAACCAACGCGATAAAGGGGTTGTCAATCCCTTCACGGCCACTTGCAAGAGTGAGATTTGATAGAGATGATAATAATAAGGTAAATATTTTTGGTATTTTTATGATATAGATTGGAAGTAAAGATTGCAAAATAAAATAGATTGGAAACTTGTATGATGGAAAATAGACCCGGGGGCCATAGGTTTCACTAGTGGCTTCTCTCAAGATTGCATAAGTATTACGGTGGGTGAACAAATTATTGTCGAGCAATTGATAGAATTGAGTATAGTTATGAGAATATCTAGGTATGATCATGTATATAGGCATCACGTCCGTGACAAGTAGACCGACTCCTGCCTGCATCTACTACTATTATTCCACACATCGACCGCTATCCAGCATGCATCTAGAGTATTAAGTTCATAAGAACAGAGTAACGCCTTAAGCAATATGACATGATGTAGAGGGATAAATTGATGCAATATGATGTAAACCCCATCTTTTTATCCTCGATGGCAACAATACAATACGTGTTGTTTCCCTTTCCGTCATTGGGATCGAGCACCGCAAGATTGAACCCAAAGCTAAGCACTTCTCCCATTGCAAGAAAGATCAATCTAGTGGGCCAAACCAGACTGATAATTCGAAGAGACTTGCAAAGATAACCAATCATACATAAAATAATTCAGAGAAGATTCAAATAGTGTTCATAGATAAACTTGATCATAAACTCACAATTCATCGGATCTTGACAAACACACCGCAAAAGAAGATTACATCGAATAGATCTCCAAGAGAATCGAGGAGAACTTTGTATTGAGATCCAAAGAGAGAGAAGAATCCATCTGGCTAATAACTATGTGAAGGAAATATGCCCTAGAGGCAATAATAAAGTTATTATTTATTTCCTTATATCATGATAAATGTTTATTATTCATGCTAGAATTGTATTAACCGGAAACATAATACATGTGTGAATACATAGACAAACAAAGTGTCACTAGTATGCCTCTACTTGACTAGCTCGTTGATCAAAGATGGTTATGTTTCCTAACCATACACATGAGTTGTCATTTGATTAATGGGATCACATCATTAGGAGAATGATGTGATTGACTTGACCCATTCCGTTAGCATAGCACTTGATCGTTTAGTTTGTTGCTATTGCTTTCTTCATGACTTATACATGTTCCTATGACTATGAGATTATGCAACTCCCGTTTACCGGAGGAACACTTTGTGTGCTACCAAATGTCACAACGTAACTGGGTGATTATAAAGGTGCTCTACAGGTGTCTCCGAAGGTACTTGTTGGGTTGGCGTATTTCGAGATTAGGAATTGTCACTCCGATTGTTGGAGAGGTATCTCTGGGCCCTCTCGGTAATGCACATCACTCAAGCCTTGCAAGCATTGCAACTAATAAGTTAGTTGCGGGATGATGTATTATGGAACGAGTAAAGAGACTTGCCGGTAACGAGATTGAACTAGGTATTAAGATACCGATGATCGAATCTCGGGCAAGTAACATACCGATGACAAAGGGAACAACGTATGTTGTTATGCGGTCTGACCGACAAAGATCTTCGTAGAATATGTAGGAGCCAATATGAGCATCCAGGTTCCGCTATTGGTTATTGACCGGAGACGTGTCTCGGTCATGTCTACATAGTTCTCGAACCCGTAGGGTCCGCACGCTTAACGCTACGATGACAGTTATATTATGAGTTTATATGTTTTGATGTACCGCAGGAGTTCGGAGTCCCATATGAGATCGGGGACGTGACGAGGAGTCTCGAAATGGTTGAGACGTAAAGATCGATATATTGGACGACTATATTCTGACATCGGAAAGGTTCCGAGTGATTCGGGTATTTTCGGGGGTATCGGGGAGTTACGGGAATACGAGGAAGAAGTAATGGGCCTCATGGGCCAAGTGGTGGAAGAGAGGAGGCAGGGCGCGCGGCCCCCCTAGCCCAAACCGAATTGGACTAGGGGGCCGGCCCCCCTTTCCTCCTTTTCCTCCTTCTCCTTCCTTCTCCTTCTCATCCTTCCTTTCCTCCTCCTAGTAGGAGTAGGAAAGGGGAGTCCTACTCCTACTAGGAGGAGGACTCCTCCTCCTGGCGCGCCCATAGAGGGCCGGTCGGCCTCCCCCCTTGCTCCTTTATATAAAGGGGCAGGGGGCACCTCTAGACACACAAGTTGATCAAGTTGATCGTCCCTTAGCCGTGTGCGGTGTCCCCCTCCACCATAGTCCACCTCGATAATATTGTATCGGTGCTTAGGCGAAGCCCTGCGTCAGTAGAACATCAACATCGTCACCACGCCATCGTGCTGACGAAACTCTCCCTCAACACTCGTCTGGATTGGAGTTAGAGGGACGTCATCGGGCTGAACGTGTGCTGAACTCGGAGGTGCCATGCGTTCAGTACTTGGATCGGTCGGATCGTGAAGACGTACGACTACATCAACCGCGTTGTGCTAACACTTCCGCTTTCGGTCTACGAGGGTACATGGACAACACTCTCCCCTCTTGTTGCTATGCATCACCATGATCTTGCATGTGCGTTGGATTTTTTTTTGAAATTACTACGTTCCCCAACAGTGGCATCCGAGCCTGGTTTTATGCATTGATGCACGAGTAGAACACAAGTGAGTTGTGGGCGATATAAGTCATACTGCTTACCAGCATGTCACACTTTGGTTCGGCGGTATTGTTGGATGAAGCGGCCCGGACCGACATTACGCGTACGCTTACGCGAGACTGGTTCTACCGACGTTCTTTGCACACAAGTGGCTGGCGGGTGTCAGTTTCTCCAACTTTAGTTGAACCAAGTGTGACTACGCCCGGTCCTTGCGAAGGTTAAAACAGCACCAACTTGACAAACTATCGTTGTGGTTTTGATGCGTAGGTAAGAGCGGTTCTTGCTTCAGCCCGTAGCAGCCACGTAAAACTTGCAACAATAAAGTAGAGGACGTCTAACTTGTTTTTGCAGGGCATGTTGTGATGTGATATGGTCAAGACATGATGCTAAATTTTATTGTATGAGATGATCATGTTTTGTAACCGAGTTATCGGCAACTGGCAGGAGCCATATGGTTGTCGCTTTATTGTATGCAATGCAATTGTGCTGTAATGCTTTACTTTATCACTAAGCGGTAGCGATAGTCGTGGAAGCATAAGATTGGCGAGACGACAACGATGCTACGATGGTGATCAAGGTGTCGCGCCGGTGACGATGGTGATCATGACGGTGCTTCGGAGATGGAGATCACAAGCACAAGATGACGATGGCCATATCACATCACTTATATTGATTGCATGTGATGTTTATCTTTTATGCATCTTATCTTGCTTTGATTGACGGTAGCATTATAAGATGATCTCTCACTAAATTTCAAGATAAAAGTGTTCCCCCTGAGTATGCACCGTTGCCAAAGTTCGTCGTGCCCAGAGACCACGTGATGATCGGGTGTGATAAGCTGTACGTCCATCTACAACGGGTGCAAGCTAGTTTTGCACACGCAGAATACTCAGGTTAAACTTGACGAGCCTAGCATATGCAGATATGGCCTCGGAACACTGAGACCGAAAGGTCGAGCATGAATCATATAGTAGATATGATCAACATATTGATGTTCGCCATTGAAAGCTACTCCATTTCACGTGATGATCGGTTATGGTTTAGTTGATTTGGATCATGTGATCACTTAGAAGATTAGAGGGATGTCTTTCTAAGTGGGAGTTCTTAAGTAATATGATTAATTGAACTTAAATTTATCATGAACTTAGTCCTGGTAGTATTAGCATATCTATGTTGTAGATCAATAGCTCGCGTTTAGCTCCCTTGTTTTATTTTTGATATGTTCCTAGAGAAAACTAAGTTCAAAGATGTTAGTAGCAATGATGCGGATTGGATCCGTGATTTGAGGTTTATCCTCATTGCTGCACAGAAGAATTATGTCCTTGATGCACCACTAGGTGACAGACCTATTGCAGGAGCAGATACAGATGTTATGAACGTTTGGATAGCTCAATATGATGACTACTTGATAGTTTAGTGCACCATGCTTAACAGCTTAGAATCGGGACTTCAAAGACGTTTTGAACGTCATGGATCATATGGATGTTCCAGGAGTTGAAGTTAATATTTCAAGCAAATACCCGAGTTGAGAGATATGAAGTCTCCAACAAGTTCTATAGCTAAAAGATGGAGGAGAATAGCTCAAGCAGTGAGCATGTGTTCAGATTGTCTGGTTACTACAATCGCTTGAATCAAGTGGGAGTTAATCTTCCAGATAAAATAGTGATTGACAGAATTCTCTAGTCACCATCACCAAGTTCGTAGAACTTCGTGATGAACTATAGTATGCAAGGGATGATGAAAACGATTCCCGAGCTTTTCATGATGATGAAATCGATGAAGGTAGAAATCAAGAAAGAGCATCAAGTGTTGATGATTAACAAGACCACTAGTTTCAAGAAAAGGGCAAAGGGAAAGAAAGGGAACTTCAAGAAGAACGGCAAGCAAGTTGCTGCTCAAGTGAAGAAGCCCAAGTCTGGTCCTAAGCCTGAGACTAAGTGCTTCTACTGCAAAGGGACTGGTCACTGGAAGCGGAACTGCCCCAAGTATTTGGCGGATAAGAAGGATGGCAAAGTGAACAAAGGTATATTTGATATACAGATTATTGATGTGTATTTTACTAGTGTTCGTAGCAACTCCTCGGTATTTGATACTGGTTCAGTTGCTAAGAGTAGTAACTCAAAACGGGAGTTGCAGAATGAACAGAAACTAGTTAAGGGTGAAGTGACGATGTGTGTTGGAAGTGGTTCCAAGATTGATATGATCATCATCGCACACTCCCTATACTTTTGGGATTAGTGTTGAACCTAAATAAGTGTTATTTGGTGTTTGCATTGAGCATGAATATGATTTGATCATGTTTATTGCAATACGGTTATTCATTTAAAGTAATAGAATAAATTGTTGTTCTGTTTACATGAATAAAACCTTCTATGGTCATACACCCAATGAAAATGGTTTGTTGGATCTCGATTGTGGTGATACACATTCTCATAATATTGAAGCCAAAAGATGCAAAGTTTATAGATAGTGCAACTTATTTGTGGCACTGCTGTTTAGGTCATATTGGTGTAAAGCGCATGAAGAAAATCCATGCTCAAGGGCTTTTGGAATCACTTGATTATTAATCAGTTGATGCTTGCGAACCATGCCTCATGGGCAAGATGACTAAGACTCCGTTCTTTGGAACAAAGGAGCGAGCAAAAGATTTGTTGGAAATCATACATACTGATGTATGTGGTCCGATGAATACTGAGGCTCACGGCAGGTATCATTATTTTCTGATCTTCACAGATGATTTGAGCAAATATGAGTATATCTACTTGATGAAACACAAGTCTGAAACATTTGAAAAGTTCAAAGAATTTCAGAGTGAAGTGGAGAATCATCGTAACAAAAAATAAATGTTTCTACGATATGATCGCAGAAATAAAATATTTGAGTTACGAGTTTGGCCTTCAGTTAAAACAATGTGAAATAGTTTCACTACTCACGCCACCTGGAACACCACAGTGTAATGGTGTGTCCGAACATCATAACCGTACTTTATTAGATATGGTGCAATCTATGGTGTCTCTTACCGATCTACCACTATCGTTTTCGGGTTATGCATTAGAGACAACTACATTCACGTTAAATAGGGCACCATCTAAATCCGTTGAGACGACACCGTATGAACTATGGTTTGGCAAGAAACCTAAGTTGTTGTTTCTTAAAGTTTGAGATTGCAATGCTTATGTGAAAAAGTTTCAACCTGATAGTCTCAAACCCAAATCGGAGAAGTGCGTCTTCATAGGATACCCAAAAGAAAATGTTGGGTACACCTTCTATCACAGATCCGAAGGCAAGATATTCATTGCTGAGAATGGATCCTTTCTAGAGAAGGAGTTTCTCTCGAAAGAAGTGAGTGGGAGGAAAGTAGAACTTGATGAGGTAACTGTACCTGCTCCCTTATTGGAAAGTAGTTCATCACAGAAATCTGTTCCTGTGACTACTACACCAATTAGTGAGGAAGCTAATGATGATGATCATGTAACTTCAGATCAAGTTACTACTGAAACCTCGTAGGTAAACCAGAGTGAGATCCGCACCAGAGTGGTACGGTAATCCTGTTCTGGAGGTCATGTTACTTGACCATGACGAGTCTACGAACTATGAGGAAGCGATGATGAGCCCAGATTCTGCGAAATGGCTTAAGGCCATGAAATCTAAGATGAGATCCATGTATGAGAACAAAGTATGGACTTTGATTGACTTGCCCAATGATCAGCGAGCCATTGGGAATAAATGGATCTTCAAGAAGAAGACCGACGCTGACGGTAATGTTACTGTCTACAAAGCTCGACTTGTTGCGAAAGGTTTTTGACAAGTTCAAGGGATTGACTACGATGAGACCTTCTCACCCGTAGCGATGCTTAAGTCTGTCCGAATCATGTTAGCAATTGCCGCATTTTATGATTATGAAATTTGGCAAATGGATGTCAAAACTGCATTCCTGAATGGATTTCTGGAAGAAGAGTTGTATATGATGCAACCAGAAGGTTTTGTCGATCCAAAGGGAGCTAACAAAGTGTGCAAGCTCCAGCAATCCATTTATGGACTGGTGCAAGCCTCTCGGAGTTGGAATAAACGCTTTGATAGTGTGATCAGAGCATTTGGTTTTGTACAGACTTTTGGAGAAGCCTGTATTTACAAGAAAGTGAGTGGGAGCACTACAGCATTTCTAATAAGTATATGTGAATGACATATTGTCGGTCGGAGATAATGTAGAATTATTCTGCAAAGCATAAAGGAATGTTTGAAAGGAGTTTTTCAAAGAAAGACCTCGGTGAAGCTGCTTACATATTGAGCATCAAGATCTATAGAGATAGATCAAGACGCTTATAAGTTTTTCAATGAGTACATACCTTGACAAGATTTTGAAGTAGTTCAAAATGGAACAGTCAAAGAAGGAGTTCTTGCATGTGTTACAAGGTGTGAAGTTGAGTAAGACTCAAAACCCGACCACGGCAGAAGATAGAGAGAGAATGAAAGTCATTCCCTATGCCTCAGCCATAGATTCTATAAAGTATGCCATGCTGTGTACCAGACCTATTGTATACCCTGCCTTGAGTTTAGCAAGGGAGTACAATAGTGATCTTGGAGTAGATCACTGGACATTGGTCAAAATTATCCTTATGGATTAAGGATATGTTTCTCGATTATGGAAGTGACAAAAGGTTCATCGTAAAGGGTTACGTCCATGCAAATTTTAACACTGATCCAGATGACTCTAAATATCAATCTGGATACATATTGAAAGTGGGAGCAATTAGCTAGAGTAGCTCCGTGCAGAGCATTGTTGACATAGAAATTTGCAAAATACTTACGGATCTGAATGTGGCAGACCCATTGTCTAAACTTCCCTCACAAGCAAAACATGATCACACCTTAGTACTCTTTGGGTGTTAATCACATAGCGATGTGAACTAGATTATTGACTCTAGTAAACCCTTTGGGTGTTGGTCACATGTCGATGTGAACTATGGGTGTTAATCACATGGTGATGTGAACTATTGGTATTAAATCACATGGCAATGTGAACTAGATTATTGACTCTAGTGCAAGTGGGAGACTGAAGGAAATATGCCCTAGAGGCAATAATAAAGTTGTTATTTATTTCCTTATATCATGATAAATGTTTATTATTCATGCTAGAATTGTATTAACCGGAAACATAATACATGTGTGAATACATAGACAAACAGAGTGTCACTAGTATGCCTCTACTTGACTTGCTCGTTGATCAAAGATGGTTATGTTTCCTAACCATAGACATGAGTTGTCATTTGATTAACGGGATCACATCATTAGGAGAATGATGTGATTGACTTGACCCATTTCGTTAGCATAGCACTTGATCGTTTAGTTTGTTGCTATTGCTTTCTTCATGACTTATACATGTTCCTATGACTATGAGATTATGCAACTCCCGTTTACCAGAGGAACACTTTGTATGCTACCAAACGTCACAACGTAACTGGGTGATTATAAAGGTGCTCTACAGGTGTCTCCAAAGGTACTTGTTGGGTTGGCGTATTTCGAGATTGGGATTTGTCACTCCGATTGTCGGAGAGGTATCTCTGGGCCCTCTCGGTAATGCACATCACTCAAGCCTTGCAAACATTACAACTAATAAGTTAGTTGCAGGATGATGTATTACGGAACGAGTAAAGAGACTTGCCGGTAACGAGATTGAACTAGGTATTAAGATACCGACGATCGAATCTCGGGTAAGTAACATACCGATGACAAAGGGAACAACGTATGTTGTTATGTGGTCTGACCGATAAAGATCTTCGTAGAATATGTAGGAGCCAATATGAGCATCTAGGTTCCGCTATTGGTTATTGACTGGAGACATGTCTCGGTCATGTCTACATAGTTCTCGAACCCGTAGGGTCGGCACGCTTAACGCTACGATGACAGTTATATTACAAGTTTATATGTTTTGATGTAACGAAGGAGTTCGGAGTCCCGGATGAGATCGGGGACATGACGAGGAGTCTCGAAATGGTCGAGACGTAAAGATCGATATATTGGACGACTATATTCGGACATCGGAAACATTCCGAGTGATTCGGGTATTTTCGGGGGTACAGGGGAGTTACAGGGATACGAGGAAGAAGTAATGGGCCTCATGGGCCAAGTGGTGGAAGAGAGGAGGCAGGGCGCGCGGCCCCCCTAGCCCAAACCGAATTGGACTAGGGGGCCGGCCCCCCTTTCCTCCTTTTCCTCCTCCTCCTTCCTTCTCCTTCTCATCCTTCCTTTCCTCCTCCTCGTAGGAGTAGGAAAGGGGAGTCCTACTCCTACTAGGAGGAGGACTCCTCCTCCTGGCGCGCCCATAGAGGGCCGGCTGGCCTCCCCCTTGCTCCTTTATGTAAAGGGGCAGGGGGCACTGAGGGAGTCCTGGATTAGGGAGTGTTCGGGTAGCCGGACTATACCTTCAGCCGGACTCCTGGACTATGAAGATACAAGATTGAAGACTTCGTCCCGTGTCCGGACGGGACTTTCCTTGGCGTGGAAGGCAAGCTTGGCGGTGCGGATATTCAAGATCTCCTACCATTGTAACCGACTTTATGTAACCCTAACCCTATCTGGTGTCTATATAAACCGGAGGGTTGTAGTCCGTAGGCAATCAACTCCATACACAACAATCATACCATAGGCTAGCTTCTAGGGTTTAGCCTCCTTGATCTCGTGGTAGATCTACTCTTGTACTACCCATATCATCAAACCGGAGGGCCCGAACCTGGGTAAAACATCGTGTTCCCTGCCTCCTGTTACCATCCGGCCTTGACACACAGTTCGGGACCCCCTACCCGAGATCCGCCGGTTTTGACACCGACATTGGTGCTTTAATTGAGAGTTGCTCTGTGTCGTCGCCTTTAGGCCCGATGGCTCCTTTGATCATCAACGACGATACGGTCCAGGGTGAAACTTTTCTCCCCGGACAGATCTTCGTCTTCGGCGGCTTCGCTCTGCGGGCCAATTCACTCGGCCACCTGGAGCAGATCGAAAGCTACGCCCCTGGCCATCAGGTCAGGTTTGGAAGCCTAAAGTACACGGTTGACATCCACGGGGACTTGATCTTCGACGGATTCGAGGCACAGCCAAGCGCGCCGCACTGTCTCGATGGGCATGATATAGCTCTGCCGCCAAACAGCGCCTTGGAGGCCGCATACGCATCGGTTTCGACCATTGATTCGGAGCATACTGCGCCGATCGAGGATCAGCGGTTAGACGCTGCCTCAGGGGCTACGATCTCAGAGGCGATCGAGCCGAACTCCAGCCCCGCACTCCGCATGGCCCGTGACTCCGAGGATCCGGACTCCTCCCTGGACTCCGAACCCCCAGCGCCCCTGCCAATCGAATCCGATTGGGCGCCGATAATGGAGTTCACTACCGCAGACATCTTTCAGCATTCGCCTTTTGGCGACATCCTGAACTCTCTTAAGTCTCTCTCTTTATCAGGAGAGCCCTGGCCGAACTACGGTCAGCGAGGGTGGGATATGGACGATAAGGAAATTCAAAGCCCACCCACCACCCACTTTGTAGCCACTTTCGATGATCTAACCGACATGCTTGACTTCAGCTCCGAAGATATCGACGGCATGGACGATGATGTAGGAGACGAACAGGAACCAGCACCTGTAGGGCGCTGGAAGGCCACCTCGTCATATGACATATATATGGTGGATACTCCAAAAGATGGAGATGGCGATGGAACAGTGGGGGATGACGCCCCCAAGAAACAGTCAAAGCATCAGCGTCAACGGCGCCGCTCTAAATCCCGCCAAAGCAAAAACGGTGATTCCGGCACGGGAGATAATACTACCCCGGATAACACCGAAGAACACCCACCTCAGCAAGATTCGGCACAGGAAGATGGAAAAGCCAGCCCTCATGAGAGAGCGGCAGACCGAGAGGTCGAGGATGATAACTATACGCCTCCCTCCGAAGATGAGGCAAGCGTCGATGACGACGAATTCGTCATACCATCAGACCCTGCCGAACAAGAGCGTTTTAAACGCAGGCTTTTAGCCACGGAAAGCAGCCTCAAGAAAAAGCAGCAACAACTTAAAGCTGCCCAAGATTTGCTAGCTGACAGATGGACTGAAGTCCTTACGGCCGAAGAGTATGAACTCGAACGCCCCTTCAAGAGTTACCCGAAGCGCAGGCCGCTACCCCGATCAGAGGAGGAAGCACCTACATCACCAGTGCATGACATGGCAGACCGGCCACCTCGCGGCCGCGACAGAGAGGCCCCTTGGCCCTCCACCCAAGCCATGCCCTGACGCCGCTCAACTAAGGCACGGGAAAATGCGCCCGACCTGCGAGACATACTGCAGGATAAGGCAAGACAAACAAGATCGATCTACGGATCGCGCAGGCGCCCTACGGCATGTGACAATGATCTTCACTCCGGATACAACAAATCCGGCCGGGCCGAACACAACAGACATAGCGCTTCCGAGCTACGTCGTGATATAGCCCAGTACAGAGGCGCCGCACACCCGCTATGCTTCACGAATGAAGTAATGGATCATAAAATCCCAGAGGGTTTCAAACCCGTAAACATCGAATCATATGATGGCACAACAGACCCGGCGGTATGGATCGAGGATTATCTCCTTCACATCCACATGGCACGCGGCGATGATCTACACGCCATCAAATACCTCCCGCTCAAACTTAAAGGACCGGCCCGGCATTGGCTTAACAGCTTGCCAGCAGACTCAATCGGTTCTTGGGAGGACCTGGAAGCCGCATTCCTCGACAACTTCCAGGGCACTTACGTGCGACCGCCGGATGCCGACGACTTAAGCCACATAATTCAGCAGCCAGAGGAATCGGCTAGACAATTCTGGACATGGTTCCTAACAAAGAAAAACCAAATAGTCGACTATCCGGACGCAGAGGCCCTAGCAGCCTTCAAGCATAACATCCGCGACGAGTGGCTTGCCCGGCACCTGGGACAGGAAAAGCCGAAATCCATGGCAGCCCTCACGACACTCATGACCCGCTTTTGCGCGGGAGAAGACAGCTGGCTAGCTCGCAGTAACAACTTATCAAAGAACCCTGGTAATTCGGATACCAAGGACAAAAGTGGCAGGACACGTCGGAATAAGCAAAAACGCCGCGTTAACAGCGACAGCAATGAAGACACGGCAGTCAATGCCGGATTCAAAGGCTATAAATCCGGTCAGCGGAAAAAGCCATTCAAAAAGAATACTCAGGGCCCGTCTAGTTTGGACCGAATACTCGATCGCTTGTGCCAGATACATGGCACCCCCGAAAGGCCAGCCAATCACACTAACAGGGATTGTTGGGTGTTCAAGCAGGCAGGCAAGTTAAGGGCCGAAAACAGAGACAAGGGGCTGCACAGCGACGACGAGGAGCCCAAGCCGCCGAACAACAATGGACAGAAGGGCTTTCCCCCACAAGTGCGGACGGTGAACATGATATACGCAACCCACATTCCCAAGCGGGAGCGGAAGCGTGCGCTACGGGACGTATACGCGATAGAGCCAGTCGCCCCAAAGTTCAACCCATGGTCCTCCTGCCCGATCACTTTTGATCGAAGGGACCATCCCACTAGCATCCGTCATGGCGGCTTTGCCGCATTGGTTCTCGACCCAATCATCGACGGATTTCATCTCACAAGAGTCCTCATGGACGGCGGCAGTAGCCTGAACCTGCTTTATCAGGATACAGTGCGGAAAATGGGCATAGATCCCTCAAGGATTAAGCCCACAAGAACGACCTTTAAAGGCGTTATACCAGGTGTAGAAGCCAACTGTACAGGCTCAGTAACACTTGACGTGGTCTTCGGATCCCCGGACAATTTCCGAAGCGAAGAGTTAATCTTCGATATAGTCCCGTTTCGCAGTGGCTATCACGCCCTGCTCGGACGAACCGCATTTGCAAAGTTCAATGCGGTGCCGCACTACGCATATCTCAAGCTCAAGATGCCAGGCCCTCGAGGAGTAATTACGGTCAACGGAAACACCGAACGCTCCCTCCGTACGGAGGAGCATACGGCGGCTCTCGCAGCGGAGGTACGAAGTAGCCTTCTCAGGAAATTCTCCAGTCCGGCCATTAAAAAACCAGACACTGCCAAGCGTGCCCGGAGTAACCCACAGCAGGACCGCCTGGCACACTCTAAGCAAGCGTAGCAATGCGGCCCCAACCCCAGCTATCGCGACATAGCGAAACCAGTACCTCGCGTACATAGCTACGCCCTTGAAATAGCATGGGCACAAGGGAAGGGGCACAATAACGGCACGCCCAGAATACGGCTTAAAACGTACTAGGGGCTGCCAGATTCTCTTTTTAAATTTTTTCTTACCTTCAGGACTCCATACTTCGGACGACCTGTTCGGCAATTCGACTGCCGCACAAACGATGCAAGATCCAGGGAGGCAGACAAGCCATGCCGCACTATGGAACTCCCAGGTGGTCTCTGTTACGAGCGGTATACCTGTTTTAAATACAATTCCACGGCCTGCCCCCGGTCAGGACATACTGAATAGTCCAATATCTTTTGCTTACTGCACTATTTGTATCGTTCGGCTTTGATAAATAGCCTTTATATAAACAATGCATAGCTTTTGTCTATTTTCTGCATTACTCTCTTTTATATATGTTCATTAATGACATGTTGCACCCGTACACTGTGGTACGGCAAGTACGCCAGGGGCTTCAGTACCCTTTAATATGGTGTGAGAAGTCCGTACACTTTCACAAGTGCGGCACCCCGAACTTATAGCACTATATGCATCGGCTCCGAATCATGATTTGGGTCAATAGTTGGGTTTGCCCGGCTCCTATGTTTTGGTGCCTTACGTTCCGCTATATCGGCTAAGGTAGCACTAGGAGAACCACTGCGGTTGTGCCCCGGTTGAGCTGGGTTAAGCACCTCAGTGGAGAAAGCTAAAACTGACTATCATGATGAGGCGAGAGACCGGTCGCTGTTCGAGAGGTTTTTTCGAGTCCCTAAGGACTTATGCCGCTTCGAGCGAGGAGCCGGATTTGTCCGGCCAAGGCGTGGATATAGCCCCGAACTCGGTCTTCCAAACTAGGGGCTTCGCCGAAATTTAAAATTATAAAGTTCTATGGCTAAGTGAGAGTGTTCAAGCATTATAGTCCGATTGCCTGGTTCGTTGTGCTGAGCACCTCCCTCGAAGGACCCAACTATGGGAAAAAGAGCGCTCAGGTTTATCCCGAACACCCCAACACTAGTGGCATGGGGGCAGAAGCCGACGACTGGCCATCTCTCAATTTTTTGATAAACGGCCGCACAAAAAATAATATTTTAAATTCAACAAGCATTGCTTAAGTGCCTATGAACAAGTTTTCAGTGCACAGGATAAAAACGAGCGAGTTTATTCAAAAATTACATCCTTGGTACATTCATCCGCCACAAGGCGGGCACCCGCAAGAACATCCTTGTAATAGTTCTCGGGCTTGCGATGCTCCTTCCCCGGCGGCGGCCCGTCCTTCACAAGCTTCTCACCGTCCAGCTTACCCCAGTGCACCTTTGCACGGGCAAGGGCCCGACGGGCACCTTCGATGCAGACGGAGCGCTTGATGACCTCGAGCCTTGGACAGGCCTCCACCAGCCGCCGCACCAGCCCGAAGTAGCTCCCAGGCAGGGCCTCTCCGGGCCACAGCCGAACTATGAAGCCCTTCATGGCCTGTTCGGCCGCCTTGTGGAGCTCGACCAGCTGTTTCAGCTGGTCGCTCAAGGGCACAGGGTGTCCGGCCTCAGCATACTGAGACCAGAACACCTTCTCCGTCGAGCTGCCCTCTTCAGCTCGGTAGAATGCGGCGGCGTCGGATACGCTGCGGGGAAGATCTGCGAATGCCCCTGGAGAACTCCGGATTCGGGTAAGTAACAAGTAGTTTACTTTTATATTTCTGCTTTGCATAAAGAATGCCTTACCCGCTGCTATCTTCTTAATCTCCTCCAACTCTTGGAGGGCCTTTTGGGCTTCGGCCTTGGCAGACTTGGCAGTCTCAAGGGCCGCCGCGAGCTCGGACGCTTGGGTCTTTGACTCAAGCTCCAAACTCTCATGTTTTTTCATGAGAGCCTGAAGCTCTTGCTGCACCTCGCCGACCTGAGCCCCAAGTTTCTCTCGCTCGGTGCGCTCCGCGGCCGTTTTCTTTTCGGCCTCGGACAGCGCCTGCTTGAGGGTCGCCACCTCAGTCGTGGCCCCTATAATAAGCAGTGCAATCCTGTTATTTTTTGCAATCACGCCTCTCTATAGGCACTTTTTCTGTAAGGTATTTCCTACCTTCTTTTTCCTCGAGCTGCCGCTTGGCAAGGCCGAGCTCTTGCTCGGTCCGCTTGAGGTCCTGTTTCAGGACACCCACCTCCGCAGTCAGTGCGGCGGTGGATAGCAGCGAAGCCTGCACACGCATATTGACTCTTTATTGTTAGACTCCTGCGAAATTTACTAGATCCTCTATTCGGCTTTTCTTTCCGAACGCCAAACAGAGCATCAGGGGCTACTGTCTATGCGGTTATATTTTTACATATTTTTACTTACCTCGAAGCCCGTTAGGAGGCTAGCGCAAGCTTCACTCAGTCCGCTCTTGGCGGACTGAACCTTCTGGATCACCGTACTCATAATAGTACGGTGCTCCTCGTCGATGGAGGCGCCGTCAAGCACCTCGAGCAGATTGTCCGGCACCTCCGGTTGGACGGAGGCCGCCGGCTCAGAAGGCTTGCTCCTCTTGGAAGGAGTTCGCCTACCGCGGTCCGGAACTGTTGAAGATTCCGGCGCGGTGTCCGGCACAAAGCCGGACTTGGAGCCCTGGGGGGTCTTGTCCCCTTTACTCCTGGGGTCCGGGAGGTCGCCCTGCGGCTCCTCCAGGACCACCTCCTCCTGCCCCGGAGCTCGTTGCGACGCCACTTCGGCGTCGTCCGCAGTGCGGGGGGAGACAGCGGGCGGAACTGAGTTCACGTCCGATGAATCCAGGGAGCCGCTCGACGACTCGTTGAGTTCGGCCCGGGGCGGGCTGCATAATTATGTTCGACATTAGGGAAAGCTGTGCAACAAAGGAACATCATGAGTTATTCTGATATCCGAACTTACGATTTCGCCGGACGCTTGGCCCTGTTTGGCCACTCCTCTTTGCCCTCTTCGGCGTTGGGGGCGTAGTCCGGCGGAGGGGTCTTCCTTTTCCTAGACCCCTCGGCCTCCCCCGTTGGGGCGGCCTTCCTCTTCTCTCCTCCCCCGCTGGGGGGGAGAGGTTTCTTCTTCCTCCTCCTCGTCTTCACGGGGGGAGTGCGTCTCGGACTCGTCGGACGACGAGTCCGACACCACCATATGCCGGGAACTCTTTCGAGTCCCCGTGGCCTTCTTCTTCTTGGCCTTCTTCTCCGGCACCACATAAGGTGCCGGAACCAGCAGCTTCGCTAGTAGAGCGGGGCCTGGGTCTTCGGGCAAGGGAGCCGGACAGTTAATCGATCCGGACTTCGCCCGCCAAGCCTGTCAAAGGTAAGGGAGCTTAGATCCCACATAGAGTCAAACTATGAAAAAACTTAACATCCTGTAAAAGGTGAAAATAGCTTACCTTGCTAGCGTGACGCTGCGAGCTGTATCCGCGGTCCTCGAAAGCGGATGTGGGAGCCTCGGCGCCTTTGGTTAGCACCTTCCAGACATCTTCATACGTCGTGTCGAAGAGCCTGTTAAGGGTTTGGTGCTGCGCCGGGTTGAACTCCCACAGATTAAAGCCCCGTTGTTGACACGGGAGGATCCGGCGGACGAGCATAACCTGGACTACATTGACGAGCTTGATCGGCTTGCTCACCAGGGACTGGATGCATGTCTGCAGTCCAGTCACCTCTTTTTCGTCGCCCCATGACAGGCCCGTCTCTTTCCAGGACATAAGCCGCGTGGGGGGTCCGGATCGAAACTCGGGGGTTGCGATCCATTTCGGATCGCGCGGCTCGGTGATGTAAAACCACCACGATTGCCACCCCTTCAGGGTCTCCACGAAGGAGCCCTCGAGCCATAGGACGTTGGCCATCTTGCCCGCCATGGCGCCTCCGCATTCCGCCTGGCTGCCGCGCACCACCTTGGGCTTGACGTTGAAGGTCTTGAGCCAGAGGCCGAAATGGGGGCGGATGCGGAGGAAGGCCTCGCACACGACGATAAACGCCGAGATGTTGAGGACGAAGTTCGGGGCCAGATCGTGGAAATCCAGGCCATAGTAAAACATGAGCCCCCGGATAAATGGGTGGAGTGGAAAACCCAGTCCGTGGAGGAAGTGGGGAAGGAATACTACCCTCTCATGGGGCCTTGGGGTGGGGAGAAGCTGCCCCTCCTCGGGAAGCCGGTGCGCGATGTCTTTGGACAAGTATCCGGCCTTCCTTAGCTTTTTGACATGGCCCTCCGTGACGGAGGAGACCATCCACTTGCCTCCCGCTCCGGACATTGCTGGAGAAGGTTGAGGTGGGAAGTGCGGGCTTGGGCGCTGGAGCTCGAGTGCGCAGGAGATGGATAGGCAAAAGAGGAAGAAGGCGTAGGTAAAAGGGTGGATCCTTATCCCCTTATATGGGCGGATGCGGTTGTGCGTCCCCACCAGCCTAGTAAAACTCGCTTGCCTCCCAAGCGCCGTGATAAATGGCGCGGTTGGGTTACCCACGTCCGTATTGATGAGAATCCCGTAAAGGGGGTACACGATCTCTGCTTTGACAAGACGTGCCAAGGAAACCGCCTCGCAAAACATGCTGAGGTGGAAAAGTAAAAACGATTCGAGTAAAGGACTTGGCCGTAGTGTGATGACGCACTGCGGAATACGTCGGCAGATTTGATTTGTGTCAATATTATTCTCTCTATGGCAATATGTGGAAACTTATTTTGCAGAGCTGGACACTACTCTTGGTGTTTACAATCTTCTACGAAGGACTTGGAGGAGGAACCCGCCTTGCAATGCCGAAGACAATTTGCGCGCCGGACTCGTCGTCATTGAAGCCTGGTTCAGGGGCTACTGAGGGAGTCCTGGATTAGGGGGTGTTCGGGTAGCCGGACTATACCTTCAGCCGGACTCCTGGACTATGAAGATACAAGATTGAAGACTTTGTCCCGTGTCCGGATGGGACTTTCCTTGGCGTGGAAGGCAAGCTTGGCGGTGCGGATATTCAAGATCTCCTACCATTGTAACCGACTTTATGTAACCCTAACCCTATACGGTGTCTATATAAACCGGAGGGTTGTAGTCCGTAGGCAATCAACTCCATACACAACAATCATACCATAGGCTAGCTTCTAGGGTTTAGCCTCCTTGATCTCGTGGTAGATCTACTCTTGTACTACCCATATCATCAATATTAATAAAGCAGGACGTAGGGTTTTACCTCCATCAAGAGGGCCCGAACCTGGGTAAAACATCGTGTTCCCTGCCTCCTGTTACCATCCAGACTTGACGCACAGTTCGGGACCCCCTACCCGAGATCCGCCGGTTTTGACACCGACAGGCACCTCTAGACACACAAGTTGATCAAGTTGATCGTCCCTTAGCCGTGTGCGGTGCCCCCCTCCACCATAGTCCACGTCGATAATACTGTATCGGTGCTTAGGCGAAGCCCTGCGTCGGTAGAACATCAACATCGTCACCACACTGTTGTGCTGACGAAACTCTCCCTCAACACTCGGCTGGATCGGAGTTAGAGGGACGTCATCGGGATGAACGTGTGCTGAACTCGGAGGTGCCATGCGTTCGGTACTTGGATTGGTCGGATCGTGAAGACGTACGACTACATCAACCGTGTTGTGATAACGCTTCCACTTTCGGTCTACGAGGGTACGTGGACAACACTATCCCCTCTCGTTGTGATGCATCACCATGATCTTGCGTGTGCGTAGGAATTTTTTTTGAAATTACTACATTCCCCAACACTATGGACCCGAAGGTCTGAGGTAAACTACTCACACATCATAGGAGGGTCCAGGGAGTTGATGTAGAGGCCCTTCATCATCAATGCCCCCTCCGACGGAGCTCCGGAAAAGGCCCCAAGATGGGATCTCTTGGGTACAGAAGGTTGCGGCGGTGGAAATAGGGTTTCGTGGTGTTCCTGGATGTTTTTGGGGTATATGGATATATATAGGAGGAAGAAGTAGGTCGGTGGAGCAACGAGGGGCCCACGAGGGTGGAGGGCATGCCCAGGGGGTAGGCGCGCCCCCTGCCTCGTGGCCTCCTCGATTGTTTCTTGACGTCCACTCCAAATCCCCTGGATCACGTTTGTTCCAAAAATCACGCTCCCGAAGGTTTCATTCCATTTGGACTCCGTTTGATATTCTTTTTCTGCGAAACACTGAAATAGGCAAAAAAACAGCAATTTGGGCTGGGCCTCTGGTTAATAGGTTAGTCCCAAAATAATATAAAAGTCTATAAATAAGCCCATTAAACATCCAAAACAGAATATATAATAGCATGGAGCAATCAAAAATTATAGATATGTTGGAGACGTATCAAGCATCCCCAAGCTTAATTCCTGCTCGTCATCGAGTAGATAAATGATAAAAACAGAATTTTTGATGTGGAATGCTTCCTAACATATTTCTCAATGTGATTTTCTTTATTGTGGCATGAATATTCAGATCTGAAAGATTCAAGATAAAAGTTTAATATTGACATAAAAATAATTATACTTCAAGCATACTAACTAAGCAATCATGTCTTCTCAAAATAACATGGCCAAAGAAAGTTCATCCCTACAAAATCATATAGTTTGGTCATGCTCCATTTTCGTCACACAAGAATGCTCTCATCATGCACAACCCCGATGGCAAGCCAAGCAATTGTTTCATACTTTAGTGATCTCAAACTTTTTTCAACTTTCACGCAATACATGAGCGTGAGCCATGGATATAACACTATGGGTGGAATAGAATATAATGAAGGGGCTTATGTGGAGAAGACAAAAAAAGGAGAAAGTCTCACATTGACGCGGCTAATCAATGGGCTAGGGAGATGCCCATCAATTGATGTCAATGCAAGGAGTAGGGATTGTTGGGGAACGTAGTAGAATTTTAAAATTTTCTACGCATCACCAAGATCAATCTATGGAGTCATCTAGCAACGAGGGAGAGGTGAGTGCATCTACATACCCTTGTAGATCGCGAGCGGAAGCGTTCAAGAGAACGGGGTTGATGGAGTCGTACTCGTCGTGATCCAAATCACCGATGACCTAGCGCTGAACGGACGACACCTCCGCGTTCAACACACGTACGGTTGGGAAGACGTCACCTCCTTCTTGATCCAGCAAGGGGAAGGAGAGGTTCATGGAGATCCAGCAGCACGACGGCGTGGTGGTGGAAGCAACGGTGATCTCGGCAGGGCTTCGCCAAGCTCCAACTAGAGAGAGAGAGGTGTTACGTGGGGAGAGGGAGGCGCCGGAGACTTGGTGCGGCTGCCCTCCCTCCCCCCACTATATATAGGGCCCCTAGGGGGGCCGCCGGCCTAGGAGATGGGATCTCCAAGGTGGGCGGCGGCCAAGGGGGGGGGGACTTGCCCCCCAAGCCAAGTGGGGCGCCCCCACCCCTAGGGTTTCCAACCCTAGGCGCAGGGGGAGGCCCATGGGGGGCGCACCAGCCCACCAGCGGCTGGTTCCCCTCCCACTTCAGCCCATGGGTCCCTCCGGGATAGGTGGTCCCACCCGGTGGACCCCCGGGACCCTTCCGGTGGTGCTGGTACAATACCGATTACCCCTGAAACTTTCCCGATGGCCGAAACTGGACTTCCTATATATAAATCTTCACCTCCGGACCATTCTGGAACTCCTCGTGATGTCTGGGATCTCATCCGGGACTCCAAACAACTTTCAGTTTACCGCATACTAATATCTCTAAAACCCTAGCATCACCGAACCTTAAGTGTGTAGACCCTACGGGTTTGGGAGACACGCAGACATGACCGAGACGACTCTCCAGTCAATAACCAACAGCGGGATCTGGATACCAATGTTGGCTCCCACATGTTCCACGATGATCTCATCGGATGAACCACGATGTCGAGGATTCAATCAATCCCGTATACAATTCCCTTTGTCAATCGTTACGTTGCTTGCCTGAGATTCGATCGTCGGTATTCCAATACCTCGTTCAATCTCGTTACCTGCAAGTCACTTTACTCGTTCCGTAATGCATGATCCCGTGACCAAACACTTGGTCACATTGAGCTCATTATGATGATGCATTACCGAGTGGGCCCGGAGATACCTCTCCGTCATACGGAGTGACAAATTCCAGTCTCGATCCGTGTCAACCCAACAGATACTTTCGAGGATACTTGTAGTATACCTTTATAGTCACCCAGTTACGTTGTGATGTTTGGTACACCCAAAGCACTCCTACGGCATCCGGGAGTTACACGATCTCATGGTCTAAGGAAATGATACTTGACATTGGAAAAGCTCTAGCAAACGAACTACACGATCTTGTGCTATGCTTAGGATTGGGTCTTGTCCATCACATCATTCTCCTAATGATGTGATCCCGTTATCAATGACATCCAATGTCCATTGTCAGGAAACTGTGACTATCTATTAATCAACGAGCTAGTTAACTAGAGGCTTACTAGGGACATGTTATGGTCTTTGTATTCACACATGCATTATGATTTCCAGATAACACAATTGTAGCATGAACAATAGACAATTATCATGAACAAGGAAATATAATAATAATCATTTTATTATTGCCTCTAGGGCTTATTTCCAACAGTCTCCCACTTGCACTAGAGTCAATAATCTAGTTACATTGTGATGAATCGAACACCCATAGAGTTCTGGTGTTGATCATGTTTTGCTCGAGGAAGAGGTTTAGTCAATGGATCTGCGACATTAAGGTCCGTATGCACTTTGCAAATATGTATGTCTCCATTTTGAACATTTTCACGAATGGAGTTGAAGCGACGCTTGATATGCCTGGTCTTCCTATGAAACCTGGGCTCCTTGACAAGGGCAATAGCTCCAGTGTTGTCATAGAAGAGAGTCATCGGGCCCAACGCATTGGGACTAACTCCTAGGTCGGTAATGAACTCCTTCACCCAGATTGCTTCTTGTGCTGCCTCCGAGGCTGCCATGTACTCCGTTTCACATGTAGATCCCGCCACGATGCTTTGCTTGCAACTGCACCAGCTGATTACCCCACCATTCAAAATATACACGTATCCGGTTTGTGACTTAGAGTCATCCAGATCTGTGTCGAAGCTAGCATCGACGTAACCCTTTACGACGAGCTCTTCGTCACCTCCATACATGAGAAACATATCCTTAGTCCTTCTCAAGTACTTCAGGATATTCTTGACCGCTGTCCAGTGTTCCATGCCGGGATTACTTTGGTACCTTCCTACCAAACTTACGGCAAGGTTTACATCAGGTCTGGTACACAACATGGCATACATGATAGACCCTATGGCCGAGGCATAGGGGACGACACTCATCTTTTCTCTATCTTTTGTCATGGTCGGGCATTGAGCTGTGCTCAGTCTCACACCTTGCAATACAGGCAAGAACCCCTTCTTGGACTGATCCATATTGAACTTCTTCAATATCTTGTCAAGGTATGAACTTTGTGAAAGACCAATGAGGCATCTCGATCTATCTCTATAGATCTTGATGCCTAATATATAAGCAGCTTCTCCAAGGTCCTTCATTGAAAAACACTTGTTCAAGTAGGCCTTTATGCTTTCCAAGAATTCTATATCATTTCCCATCAATAGTATGTCATCCACATACAATATGAGAAATGCTACGGAGCTCCCACTCACTTTCTTGTAAACGCAGGCTTCTCCATAAGTCTGCGTAAACCCAAACACTTTGATCATCTCATCAAAACGAATGTTCCAACTCCGAGATGCTTGCACCAGCCCATAGATTGAGCGTTGGAGCTTGCACACCTTGTCAGCGTTCTTAGGATCGACAAAACCTTCCGACTGCATCATATACAATTCTTCCTTAAGGAAACCATTAAGGAATGCCGTTTTGACGTCCATTTTCCATATCTCACAATCATAGAATTCGGCAATTGCTAACATGATTCGGACGGACTTCATCTTCTCTATGGGTGAGAAATTCTCATCGTAGTCAACCCCTTGAACTTGTCGATAACCCTTAGTGATAAGCCGAGCTTTATAGATGGTCACATTACCATCCGCGTCTGTCTTCTTCTTAAAGATCCATTTATTTTCTATGGCTCGCCAATCAATGGGCAAGTCAGTCAAAGTTCATACTTTGTTTTCATACATGGATCCTATCTCGGATTTCATGGCTTCCAGCCATTTGTCGGAATCTGGGCCCGCCATCGCTTCTTCATAGTTCGAAGGTTCACCATTGTCCAATAACATGATTTCCAGGACAGGGTTGTCGTACCACTCTGGTGCGAAACGCGTCCTTGTGGACCTTCGAAGTTCAGTAGCAACTTGATGTGAAGTTTCATGATCATCATCATTAACTTCCTCCCTAGTCGGTGCAGACACCTCAGGAACAATTTCTTGAGCTGCGCCACTCTCCAGTTCAAGAGGCAATACTTCATCAAGTTCTACTTTCCTCCCACTTACTTCTTTCGAGAGAAACTCTTTCTCTAGAAAGGATCCATTCTTGGCAACAAATGTCTTGCCTTCGGATCTAAGATAGAAGGTATACCCAATAGTTTCTTTAGGGTATCCTATGAAGACGCATTTTTCCGATTTGGGTTCGAGCTTTTCAGGTTGAAGTTTCTTGACATAAGCATTGCATCCCCAAACTTTCAGAAACGACAGCTTAGGTTTCTTGCCAAACCACAATTCATACGGTGTCGTCTCAATGGATTTCGACGAAGCCCTATTTAAAGTGAGTGCGGCAGTCTCTATAGCATAACCCCAAAAAGATAGCGGCATATCGGTAAGAGACATCATAGATCGTACCATATCCAATAGGGTGCGATTACGACGTTCGGACACACCATTACACTGTGGTGTTCCAGGCGGCGTGAGTTGTGAAACTATTCTACATTTCCTTAAGTGCATGCCAAATTCGTGACTCAAATATTCTCCCCCACGATCTCATCGTAAGAACTTGATTTTCCTATCACGTTGATTCTCAACCTCACTCTGAAATTCCTTGAACTTTTCAAAGGTCTCAGACTTGTGTTTCATTAAGTAGAAATACCCATATCTACTTAACTCATCAGTGAGGGTGAGGACATAACGATAGCCACCGCGAGCCTCAACGCTCATTGGACCGCACACATCAGTATGTATGATTTCTAATAAGTTGGTTGCTCGCTCCATTGTTCTGGAGAATGGAGTCTTGGTCATTTTACCCATGAGGGATGGTTCGCACCTGTCAAATGATTCATAATCAAGAGACTCCAAAAGTCCATCTGCATGGAGTTTCTTCATGTGTTTGACACCAATGTGACCAAGGCGGCAGTGCCACAAGTATGTGGGACTATCATTATCAACCTTACATCTTTTGGCATTCACACTATGAATGTGTGTAACATCACGTTCGATATTAAATAAGAATAAACTATTGACCAGCGCGGCATGACCATAAAACATGTCTCTCATATAAATAGAACAACCATTATTCTCAGATTTAAATGAGTAGCCATCTCGCAATAAACGAGATCCAGATACAATGTTCATGCTCAAAGTTGGTACTAAATAACAATTATTGAGGTTTAAAACTAATTCCATAGGTAAATGCAGAGGTAGCGTGCCGACGGCGATCACATCGACCTTGGAACCATTCCCGACGCGCATCGTCACCCCGTCCTTCGCCAGTCTTCATTTATTCCACAGTTCCTGTTTTGAGTTACAAATATGAGCAACTGCACCGGTATTAAATACCCAGGAGCTACTACGAGCGCTGATAAGGTACATGTCGGTGTCAAAACCAGCGGATCTCGGGTAGGGGGTCCCGAACTGTGCGTCTAGGACGGATGGTAGCAGGAGGCAAGGGACACGAAGTTTTACCCAGGTTCCGGCCCTCTTGATGGAGGTAAAACCCTACATCCTGCTTGATTTATTCTTGATGATATGAGTATTACAAGAGTAGATCTACCACGAGATCAGAGAGGCTAAACCCTAGAAGCTAGCCTACGGTATGATTGTATGTTGTGATTGTTGTCCTACGGACTAAAACCCTTCGGTTTATATAGACACTGGAGAGGGTTAGGGTTACACAAGGTCGGTTACAAAGGAGGAGATATCCATATACGTATTGCCTAGCTTGCCTTCCACGCCAAGTAGAGTCCCATCCGGACACAAGACGAAGTCTTCAATCTTGTATCTTCATAGTCTAACAGTTCAGTCAATGGAGATAGTCCGGCTGTCCGGAGACCCCCTAATCCAGGACTCCCACAGTATCCCCTGAACCAGACTTCAATGGCGATGACTCTGGCATGCAGTACTGTCTTCGGCATTGCAAGGCGGGTTCCTTCTCCGAATACATGATAGAAGAAGTTGAATACGAGGATAGTGTCCGACCCTGCAAAATAAATTCCACATTCCACCGCAGAGATAATAACGTTTTTGCAGATCTAATTTGCTGGCTTGTTTTGGCAGCATGATGTTACGTCATGGCCCGATGATTATTCGAACCGTTTCTTTTAACTAGCTCCACACATAACGCGAGGCGGTTTCGTGACACGTCTTGCCAAAGCGGAGATCGTGTTCCCCCAATTATGGGATTCTCATTAATGCGGTCGTGGGTACCCAACCGTGTCTAGGACTCCTAGATTATAGGCAAGTCCTAAACAGCTGTGGAGAGGATGCTTGATATTCACCCTCTTTATAAAGGGACGAGGTTTTTGCTTTTTCTCTCTCGTGCTCAATCGAACCCTTCCTCCGCCTCGAGTTCTAACACCCAAAGCCCAGGTTAGCGCTCTGGATCTTCAATCATGTCTGGATCCAGCCTTCAAGGCCGATGGATGCCCTCCTCCGTGACAGAAGAGGACATTAAGAAATTGAGGGAGGCCAAATACCTGACCGCCGAGGTTTCGCATTGGCTGCCTGCTCGAGGGCAGGTCGTCCCTACTCCCGAACCCAACGAGAACATTGTGTTCATCTCCCACTTCCTTCGAGGTCTAGGCCTCACTCTGGATCCTTTCGTCAGGGGCTTGATGTTCTATTACGGGCTAGATTTCCACGATCTAGCTCCGGACTCCTTTCTCCACATCACGACATTTATCTTGGTGTGTGAGCCGTTCCTCCGTGTGACCCCTCACTTCGGCCTGTGGCTCAAGACCTTTGAAGTACAACCAAAGATGATCGAGGGGCAACATGCAGCGTGCGGAGGTGCATCAATAGGCAAGATGGCAGGAGCTCCATGGCCGAAAGGTTCCTTTCCAGAGGTGTCCGAATTATGGCAACGAGAGTGGTTTTACGTCACGGCTCCCAGAAGTGCCAAGTGGGCGGCTGCCCCCGCTTTTCGCCCTGCAAAGCCGCATCCGAGATCTCTTCGAGGGAGATTTTAATTTGGTTGCGGTAATACAACTTATGCTGGTTCGTCAAGTCCAGCCTTGCAAACGCCGGCCCCTATGCTTGTGGGAGTTCAACCCAGAGGGACCTCGTGCCATTCAAAGTTTCCTCGGCCTGACGCACGAGGATATGTACAAGTCATTCTGCGGACCTCAAGTGGAATGTCCGAATATCACCGAGGACGTGGGCCTGAGCAGTAACCGCGCCGCCGAACAAGTAAGAAATCCTCTAGCCGAACACGCTATCTTTATTTCGAAGTTATTTCTGAGAGTTTGCTTTTTGACCAGGACTGGCTAACAAAGGCGAAGATGATTCGGTGTTTGCCCCCCCTCCCTAAGGGTCTGGAAAATCCGGTATTGGAGAAGATGCTCGAGGTCGCACCTTGCCTGGAGCCCTTGAAGGAAGATACTGAGGGAGATAATACGGGCGGACGTGGGCCCCCATCGCTATCTGCTCCAACCGAGGGAATGAGCGTCTCCACGAAGGAGGACGATCGGGGGAGGAAAAGGACTGCTTCCGAGGATCCGGAAGCCGAAGCCTCCAAATGGGAGAAGAGGTCTCCCACTAAGGGTCCTGCCTTGGGGGGTGCTTTTGCCGCACAGAGTCCGCAGGGGGATCAGCCCTCCAACGAGTCGTAAGTGATCCAAAATATTTTAATAGTAAGGGTATGCTATCTTTTTCCTCTGAGAAAATAACCACCACATATATCTTGCAGTTCGGGCCTCAGCCCCTCTCAAATGAGCTCGTCTTCGGGGGATCTTCTTCCAAAGATGATGGAGAGCGAAACGCCTCCCCCAGACTCCTCCGCTCCAGAAACGGGCGACCCCGAAGTGTCGTTGTGGAGGGCCTCTTCGGATCCGGTGAGGCCAGAAGATAATCCCGTAGACCCCCAAAGTCCTCAGTGTCCAGCTCCCGAAGAGAGCATATGAAAGAGTCCGGCACCGTCTGGTGTGCGGTCGGACATTCTAAGTGAGTTGGTGGGGTGAGCGGCCATCTCAGAAGAGCATCGTACGCTGATGGGTACGGTGATGGAGAGAATCTCGTCCACTGAAAGCGGATTACATGAAGCCTTTATGAGTCTATTGACATGCTTTGAGGTATGTGAGATAATATGTGATAGTACTGCACATGTTAGGTGTGCCCTGTGTAGATAGTAGCCCCTGAGACTCTGGTTGTCGTCGAGAACGGCGGCGAACAGAGGATCATATTCCCAGGCAATAACCAAACTGCCTCTATGTGCAGGTGGTGGAAGCTCCGGTAGCTAGCCGGACTAGTGAGTTTGCCCAATTAAAACGGCAACCGGATGCGGCAGACGCCGACATCGAGCTTGTTAACAAGAGGCTTGACGAGGCACGGGGTAAGTGTTATTATCTGGTGAACGCCACATAGTAAGAGCAGCATAATGCCAGTATCTTTAATATGTTGTGACTGCAGATGGAGCTACCACCGTGGAAGCCTTGCAGGCGGAACTTGCCCGAGCCAAGGAACAAGCGAGGATTAGTAATGCGGCTGCTTTGAAGGCAGCCGAAGAGTTGAAAGCCGAGAAGGCCGCACATTGCGAGAGCCAGGAGAAGATGGCCAAGATGGCCGTAGAATTAAAAGACACTACCGACCGTTGCCGGTTCCTTGAAAAATAAAACCGAGCGAAGGCAAGGGACCTTGAGAAGGCCGCGACAGCGGACCAAGACACCCGTTCTGCTATGAGAGCGAAGAAGGAGGAGCTGCGAGAAGCCGGGGATATTGCGGCTGGGAAACCCTTCATGTTACGGAGGAAGTTCGGAGATCCTCGGTATGCTCCTCTGGATCGGCTGTGGAGTTCGGCAGATGCGTATATGGATTTGGCGGCGAGCGCTGCCAATGCGGCCAAGTACTTCCAAGGTCAGACAGATCGTGAAGTGGACAAGCTGTTCTGGACGCAATTCCACGTTCCAGAGCGTCCGCTTTCATTGACTGACCAGCTAGCCAAATGGGCCGAACTAAGTAGGTTGTCCGGACTCGCCATGAGGTCTGTTGTGGATCAGCTATGGCCAGAAAGACCAAAGCTGAACAACTATTTCAGCTTAGTACATCTGTTCCTTGATGCGGTGCGACGCATTAATGCAATGAAGAGGTCGGCGTGCATAGAAGGCTCGCGGATTGCCCTTGCCCGTGTTAAAGCATACTGGGTGGAGATGGACGCTACCACTGTTGCAGCGCAGGGATCGGCCATAGGCCGGGTGGCTGCCGAGCACTATTTCGAGGAGGTTCTCGAGGGTGCTCGTTTGATAGAGGCCCAGTGCTCGAAAAATATTATGTTTGAGTGATATGTATTTTCATTGTAAGCACAATGCTTTTATGAATTTTTTATAAGGTTATTTTTATACTTTTGCCTAAAAGTAGTATGATGCCTCCTGTGCGGCCGTTTATGTATACCTGTGTATAACCTGAAAGATTGCAGCCGTCAGCTTCAACACCCACGCATAAAATGCGGGGGTGTTCGCAAAAAACGCGTGTTCGCACTTAACCCAATGTCTTGGTCCTATTAAGGAGGTGATAGCGTAGCGAGCGAGGCAACCAGACTATAATGCTTTAACACTTTCACTTAGCCATAGGAGTTTGACAGTGGGGCTACTAGATAGCCCCTGGTGGCTCCGCACTCTCCCGATTGCGGGTTGCGTACATGCCTGGCCGGGAAACGGCCCTTCGTTAAGGCGGAGGAATTCTAACATTCCGATGGGTCACCGAGTGGTTGACCAGTCTCACGCGATATCATGACAGTCAGTTTTCGGCTTTCTCTACTGAGGTGCTCATCCGGATGAACCAGGGCACAATCGCAGTAGTTCTCCTGGTGCTACCTTAGCCGGTAAAGCGGAACATAAGGCACCAAAACACAGGAGCCGGGAAAACCCAACATTTGACCAAAGACAATGATTCGGAGCCGATGCATATAAGGCCAAACTCGCGACGCCGAACACTCCCTAAGGTATTCGGTCTTTATGGTATAAACCGGGCCTAAATAGTGCCCTTCGTAAGAAGCCCCTTGTGTCTAGGTACGTGCATTATTCTGACGTGGCCACATGCCAAGACGACAGCATCCTTCTCAACTGTGCTGGGAATTCGGTGGATATGTATCAACAAGAGATAGTAAAAAAGGTTTACACAGGGTCTTAATCTAAAAAGAATCCTTGGAGCGGGTCCCTGCTGCACGTCTGCGCCTGTGTCTCCGTTGTGCCGTATCCTGGATGAGTGTAGCACGATGATTATCTATAAAAGAGAGGATCTTAGGTGAAAAAGCTGTCGTGCAAAAAGATAGTTTTTTAAAGAAATCATGTATAATTCAAGGTAAGTAAGAATTGCCGCTTGTCTGCGCACGTTGAGCCCTTGTATTTGTAATAGGGGTGTGATCATTGATCTGGTAAAAATTGCATATAGCTGCGCCGGACTCGTCTAACCGTGTCCGTGGTCGTGACGACCTGCTAAATGCTTTAGTTGGTGAGGCCGTTTTTAGTGTGCGGCTGCCAGGGCAGCCGCACGCCCTTCGGCGCGTAGAGATCGCTTAATACTTTCGTTCACTGTAATAATGCCACGTGGACCGGGCATCTTAAGTGTGAGGGAAGCGTAGTGTGGTATTGCTTTAAAGTGAGCGAAAGCTTCACGTCCGAGTAGTGCTTGATAGCCACTTTGAAACGGAGCGATGTGGAAGGTTAAATGTTCGCTACGGAAGTTATCGGGGAAGCCGAATATAACTTTTAGTAGCAGGGAGCCCGTGCAATGAGCCCCTGGGCCTCGCGTTACTCCTTTAAAGGTAATATTGCTATGGCAAATTTTTGTTGGGTCTATCCCCATTTCGCGGATTGTATCCTGGTATATCAGGTTTAGACTGCTGCCACCGTCCATCAGGACTCGTGTGAAGTGGTATCCGTCAATTATTGGGTCTAATACCAGGGCAGCCCATCCTGCACGCCGGACACTTGCTGAGTAATCATGATGGTCGAAAGTGATCGGTTGAGATGAGCAGTGGCAGGACTCCGCGGTGATAGGCCTTCGGGCGCATTTTTCTGGGAGTGCCATTTTGTTTCTGCCGTTGATCACGTGTAACATGTTTACTATTTTGACTTCTGGTGGAAATTTCTTTTGTTTCCTAGTGTCTTCCTTGAGAGGCTCGTCCTCATCTTTGCTTGGTGTATCCTCCCCCTTGTGTACGGCGTTGAGCTTGCCGGACTTCTTGAAGACCCAACATTCTCTGTGGGTATGATTGGCTGGTTTGCCAGGGGTGCTATGGACCTGACATATTTGGTCCAGAATTTTGTTTAGGCTAGACAGTTCGTCTCTGGCGCCTTTAGGGGGCGGCTTTTGCTGACCTGGCCGAGAGCTTTTGAATCCGGCGTTTACTGCCGTGTTCTTCGTGCTGTCTCTTTTATTCCGGCGTTTGTTATTGCTGTTGCGCCGTGATTTTCCGTTTCCATCTCTAACTTCAGATGTACTGGGGTTGCTGGAGCTGCATCGGGCTAGCCAGCTGTCTTCACCCGCGCAAAAGCGGGTCATGAGGCTTGTTAATGTTGTCATTGTTCTCGGTTTTTCTTGGCCGAGGTGTCGGGCAAGCCATTCGTCACGGACGCTGTGCTTAAAAGCTGCCAAGGCTTCTGCGTCCGGGCAGTCGACAATTTGGTTCTTTTTAGTAAGAAACCTGTTCCAAAGCTTTCGGGCCGACTCTCCGGGCTGTTGAGTTATATGACTCAAATAATCCGCATCCGGAGGTCGGACATAAGTCCCTTGAAAGTTTGCCCGAAAAGCGTCTTCGAGCTCTGCCCAGCTTCCAATGGACTTTTCGGGGAGGCCTTTAAGCCAATGACGAGCTGGCCCTTTGAGTTTGAGTGGTAAGTACTTGATGGCGTGGAGATCATCTCCTCGAGCCATATTGATGTGGAGGATATAGTCCTCGATCTAGACCCCAGGGTCTGTTGTTCCGTCGTATGCCTCTATGTTTACAGGTTTGAATCCCTCTAGAAATTCATGATCCAGCACCTCATCGGTGAAACATAGGGGGTGTGCGGCACCCCTGTATCTGGGTGTACCGCGTTGTTCGGATGTTTGTTGTGTTATATCGTATGCTGGGGCGCGCTTGCGTGGTCCATAGATGGATGTGGTTGCACTGTCCTTTTGGTGCAAGCCCTCGCGTGAATCACGTATTGTCTTGTGGGTGGCATTGTTTGCCGCTCTATGTTGGCCGTGGGGTCGTCTATCTGGCCAGGTGGCTGTTTTGATTTTTGGTTGTGAGGGGTCTGAGGCCTCCTCATCGAATTCAGGTAGCAACTTCCGCTTTGGGTAGCTCTTGGTGAGGCGATTATCGCCGTACTTCGCTGCTGTGTTGAGTACTTTACTCCATCTGATTTGGAGTGTGTCCTGTGCAGCCTTGAGCCTTTGCTGCTACTTTTTCAGACTCCTCGCGGTGGAACAAGCCTTTGACGGGCATTCTGCTGCTCCGGGTGCCTGTCCGGCGTTGTGTCGTCCAGACTATTATCTTTGACAGAATTGGTTTGTTTGGTTTGATTCTCCGTATTGCCGTGGTCCGGCAGTGGTACGCCCTGCTCCAACACTGGGTCTGTGTTATCGTTATTTCTGGCGAGGCGTGATTTGGGGTGGCGCTTGCGCCGCCGCTTTGACTGCTTCTCGAGGGAATAAGCCTTCGGTGCGTCCTTCCGTTCCTCATCGTCTTTTCGTGTGTCCACCATGTATACATCATATGATGAAGTGGACGTCCAGCGCCCTGTGGGCGGTGGTTCCTCTTCGCCTCCCGCATCGTTGTCCATACTGTCGATGTCTTCGGAGTCGAAGTCGAGCATGTCGGTTGAGTCATCGACAGTGGCTATTAAGTGGGTGGTGGGTGGGCGTCGAATTTCTTTGTCGTCCACATCCCAATCCTGTTGGCCATAATACGGCCAGGGCTCTCCTGACAAAGAGAGAGACCTTAGTGAATTCAGAATGTCGCCGAAGGGCGAGTGCTGAAAGATGTCCGCGGCGGTGAATTTCATGATCGGTGCCCAATCGATTGATTGGCAGGGGCGCGGATGGTTCGGGGTCCGGAAGAGAGTCCGGCACCTTGGAGTCACGGGCTGCACGGAGATTTATGCTGGTGTTTGGCTCGATCGCCGTTGAGACTGCAACCCCTGAGGCGGTGTCTAACCACCCATCCTTGATTGGCGCAGTTGGCTCCGAACTAAGGGTTGGAGCTGATGCGGGCGCGGCTTCTGGGGTACTGTTCGACAGTAGAGCTAGGTCATACCCATCGCGACAGTGGGGCGCGCCCGGCTGCGGCTCGAATCCGTCGAAGATCAAGCCTCCGCGGATGTCCATCATGTAGTTCAAACTTCCAAATCTGACCTGATAGCCAGGGGCGTAGCTTTCAATCTGCTCCAGATGGCCAAGCGAATTAGCCCGCAGTGCAAAGCCGCTGAATACAAAGATCTGTCTAGGGAGAAAAGTCTCACCCTGGACCGCATCGCTATCAATGATAGTAGGATCCATCAAGCCTAACGGCGATGACACAGAGGAACTCTCAATGAAAGCACCAATGTCGTTGTCAAAACCGGCGGATCTCGGGTAGGGGGTCCCGAACTGTGCGTCTAGGCCAGATGGTAACAGGAGGCAAGGGACACGAAGTTTTACCCAGGTTCCGGCCCTCTTGATGGAGGTAAAACCCTACGTCCTGCTTGATTAATATTGATGATATGGGTGTTACAAGAGTAGATCTACCACGAGATCAGAGAGGCTAAACCCTAGAAGCTAGCCTACGGTATGATTGTATGTTGTGATTGTTTTCCTACGAACTAAAACCCTTCGGTTTATATAGACACCGGCGAGGGTTAGGGTTACACAAGGTCGGTTACAAAGGAGGAGATATCCATATACGTATTGCCTAGCTTGCCTTCCACGCCAAGTAGAGTCCCATCCGGATACGAGACGAAGTCTTCAATCTTGTATCTTCATAGTCTAACAGTCCGGCCAATGGAGATAGTCCGGCTGTCCGGAGACCCCCTAATCCAGGACTCCCACAGTACACATCAATAACATGTATATCACATATACCTTTGGTATTGCTGGACTTCTTTTCCTCTAAGTACTTGGGGCAATTCCTCTTCCAGTGATCATTTCCCTTGCAATAAAAGCACTCAGTCTCAGGCTTGGGTCCATTCTTTGACTTCTTCCCGGCAGATTGCTTACCGGGCACGGCAACTCCCTTGCCGTCCTTCTTGAAGTTATTTTTACCCTTGCCTTTCTTGAACTTAGTGGTTTTATTCACCATCAACACTTGATGTTCCTTTTTGATTTCCACCTCCGCTGATTTCAGCATTGAATATACCTCGGGATTGGTCTTTTCCATCCCCTGCATATTGAAGTTCATCACAAAGCTCTTGTAGCTAGGTGGGAGCGACTGAAGGATTCTGTCAATGACTGCATCATCCGGGAGATTAACTCCTAGCTGAGGCAAGCGATTATGCAGCCCAGACATTTTGAGTATGTGCTCGCTGACAGAACTGCTCTCCTCCATCTTACAACTGTAGAACTTGTCGGAGACTTCATATCTCTCGACCCGGGCATGAGCTTGGAAAACCATTTTCAGCTCTTGGAACATCTCATATGCTCCGTGTTGCTCAAAACACTTTTGGAGCCCCGGTTCTAAGCTGTAAAGCATGCCGCACTGAACCAGGGAGTAATCATCACTACGTGTCTGCCAAGCGTTCATAACGTCTTGTTCTGCAGGGAAAACAGGTGCTTCACCTAGCGGTGCATCAAGGACATATGCTTTCCTGGCAGCTATGAGGATAATCCTCAGGTTATGGACCCAGTCCGTGTAGTTGCTGCCATCATCTTTCAGCTTGGTTTTCTCTAGGAATGCGTTGAAGTTGAGGGCAACATTAGCGTGGGCCATTTGATCTACAAGACATATTGCAAAGATTTTAGACTAGTTCATGATAATTAAGTTCATCTAATCAAATTATTTAATGAACTCCCACTCAGACAGACATCCCTCTAGTCATCTAAGTGATACATGATCCGAGTCAACTAGGCCGTGTCCGATCATCACGTGAGACGGACTAGTCATCATCGGTGAACATCTTCATGTTGATCGTATCTTCGATACGAGTCATGTTCGACCTTTCGGTCTTCCGTGTTCTGAGGCCATGTCTGTACATGCTAGGCTCGTCAAGTCAACCTAAGTGTATTGCGTGTGTAAATCTGGCTTACACCCGTTGTATGCGAACGTTAGAACCTATCACACCCGATCATCACGTGGTGCTTCGTAACAACGGACCTTAGCAACAGTGCACAGTTAGGGGGAACGCTTTCTTGAAATTATTGTGAGGGGTCATCTTATTTACTACCGTCATTCTAAGCAAATAAGAAGCAAACACGTGATAAACATCACATGCAATCAAATAGTGACATGATATGGCCAATAACATTTTCTCCTTTTGATCTCCATCTTCGGGGCACCATGATCATCATCGTCACCGGCATCACACCATGATCTCCATCATCGTGTCTTCATGAAGTTGTCTCGTCATCTATTACTTCTACTACTATGGCTAACGGTTTAGCAATAAAGTAAAGTAATTACATGACGTTTATGTTGACACGCAGGTCACAAATAAATTAAGACAACTCCTATGGCTCCTGCCGGTTGTCATACTCATCGACATGCAAGTCGTGATTCCAATTACAAGAACATGATCAATCTCATACATCGCATATATCATTCATCACATCCTTTTGGCCATATCACATCACATGGCACATGCTGCAAAAACAAGTTAGACGTCCTCTAATTATTGTTGCAAGTTTTTATGTGGCTGCTATAGGTTTATAGCAAGAACGTTTCTTACCTATGCCAAAACCACAACGTGATATGCCAATTTATATTTACCCTTCATAAGGACACTTTTCATCGAATCCGATCCGACTAAAGTGGGAGAGACAGAAACTCGCTAGCCACCTTATGCAACTAGTGCATGCCAGTCGGTGGAACCAGTCTCACGTAAGCGTACGTGTAAGGTCGGTCCGGGACGCTTCATCCCACGATGCCTCCGAATCAAGATAAGACTAGTAACGGCAAGTAAATTGACAAAATCAACGCCCACAACAACTTGTGTTCTACTTGTGCATAGAAATTACGCATAGACCTAGCTCATGATGCCACTGTTGGGGAACGTAGCAGAATTTTAAAATTTTCTACGCATCACCAAGATCAATCTATGGAGTCATCTAGAAACGAGGGAGAGGGGAGTGCATCTACATACCCTTGTAGATCGCGAGCGGAAGCGTTCAAGAGAACGGGGTTGATGGAGTCGTACTCGTCGTGATCAAAATCACCGATGACCTAGCACCGAACGGACGGCACCTCCGCGTTCAACACACGTACGGTTGGGAAGACATCTCCTCCTTCTTGATCCAGCAAGGGGAAGGAGAGGTTGATGGAGATCCAGCAGCACGACGGCGTGGTGGTGGAAGCAACGGTGATCTCGGCAGGGATTCGCCAAGCTCCAACGAGAGAGAGAGAGAGAGAGAGAGAGAGAGAGAGAGAGAGAGAGAGAGAGAGGTGTTACGTGGGGAGAGGGAGGCGTCAGAGACTTGGTGCGGCTGCCCTCCCTCCCCCCACTATATATAGGGCCCCTAGGGGGGGCCGCCGGCCCTAGGAGATGGGATCTCCAAGGGGGGGGGGCAGCGGCCAAGGGGGGGGGGGACTTGCCCCCCAAGCCAAGTGGGGCGCCCCCACCCCTAGGGCTTTCCAACCCTAGGCGCAGGGGGAGGCCCATGGGGGGTGCACCAGCCCACCAAGGGCTGGTTCCCCTCCCACTTCAGCACATGGGTCCCTCCAGGATAGGTGGCCCCACCCGGTGGACCCTCGGGACCCTTCCGGTGGTCCCGGTACAATACCGATTACCCCCGAAACTTTCCCGATGGCCGAAACTAGACTTCCTATATATAAATCTTCACCTTCGGACCATTCTGGAACTCCTCGTGACGTCGGGGATCTCAGCCGGGACTCCGAACAACTTTTGGTTTAGCGCATACTAATATCTCTAAAACCCTAGCGTCATCGAACCTTAAGTGTGTAGACCCTACGGCTTCGGGAGACACGCAGACATGACCGAGACGACTCTCCGGTCAATAACCAATAGCTGGATCTGGATACCCATGTTGGCTCCCACATGTTCCACAATGATCTCATCGGATGAACCACGATGTCGAGGATTCAATCAATCCCGTATACAATTCCCTTTGTCAATCGGTACGTTACTTGCCCGAGATTCGATCGTCGGTATTCCAATACCTCGTTCAATCTCGTTACCGGCAAGTCACTTTACTCGTTCCGTAATGCATGATCCCGTGACCAAACACTTGGTCACATTGAGCTCATTATGATGATGCATTACCGAGTGGGCCCAGAGATACCTCTCCGTCATACGGAGTGACAAATTCCAGTCTCAATCCGTGTCAACCCAACAGATACTTTCGGGGATACCTGTAGTATACCTTTATAGTCACCCAGTTACGTTGTGACGTTTGGTACACCCAAAGCACTCCTACGGCATCCGGGAGTTACACGATCTCATGGTCTAAGGAAATGATACTTGACATTGGAAAAGCTCTAGCAAACGAACTACACGATCTTGTGCTATGCTTAGGATTGGGTCTTGTCCATCACATCATTCTCCTAATGATGTGATCCCGTTATCAATGACATCCAATGTCCATAGTCAGGAAACCGTGACTATCTATTGATCAACGAGCTAGTTAACTAGAGGCTTACTGGGGACATGTTATGGTCTATGTATTCACACATGCATTATGATTTCCAGATAACACAATTATAGCATGAACAATAGACCATTATCATGAACAAGGAAATATAATAATAATCATTTTATTATTGCCTCTAGGGAATATTTCCAACAGGGATTGCCATGCAACGGATGCACTAGAGCTATAAATGTATGAAAGCTCAACAAAAGAAACTAAGTGGGTGTGCATCCAACTTTATTGCTCACGAAGACCTAGGGCACTTGAGGAGGCCCATTGTTGGAATATACAAGCCAAGTTCTATAATGAAAAATTCCCACTAGTATATGAAAATGACAAAACAAGAGACTCTCTATGATAAAGATCATGGTGCTACTTTGAAGCACAAGTGTGAAAAAAAGGATAGTAGCATTGCCCCTTTTTATTTATATTTTGTGGGCCTTCTTTTTTTATTTGGCCTTTCTCCCTTTTTTGGGGGACAATGCTCTATTAATGATGATCATCACACTTCTATTTATTTACAACTCAATGATTACAACTCGATACTAGAACAATATATGACTCTATATGAATGCCTCCGGCGGTGTATTGAGATGTGCAATGACTCATGAGTGACATGTATGAAAGAATTATGGACGGTGGCTTTGCCACAAATACGATGTCCACTACATGATCATGCAAGGCAATATGACAATGATGATGCATGTCATAATAAACAGAACGGTGGAAAGTTGCATGGCAGTATATCTCAGAATAGCTATGGAAATGCCATAATAGGTAGGTATGGTGGCTGTTTTGAGGAAGATATAAGGAGATTTATGTGTGATAGAGCGTATCGTATCACGGGGTTTGCATGCACCGGTGAAGTTTGCACCAATTCTCAAGGTGAGAAAGGGCAATGCACGGTACCGAAGAGGCTAGATATGATGGAAGGGTGAGAGTGCGTATAATCCATGGACTCAATATTAGTCATAAAGAACTCACATACTTATTGCAAAAATCTACAAGTCCTCAAAAACCAAGTATTACACGCATGCTCCTAGGGGGATAGATTGGTAGGAAAAGACCATCGCTCGTCCCCGACCGCTACTCATAAGGAAAACAATCAAATAACACCTCATGTTTCAAATTTGTTACACACCGTTTACAATACGTGCATGCTACGGGACTTGCAACCTTCAACACAAGTATTTCTCAAATTCACAACTACTCAACTAGCACAACTTTAATATCACTATCTCCATATCTCAAAACAATCACCAAGTATCAAACTTCTCTTAGTATTCAATGCACTTATATGAAAGCTTTTTATTATGCCTAAAAGATAATTTCATGTTGTTCTAAAGGAATCTCAAATTAATATAAGTGAAGCATGAGAGATCAATTAAAATAAAACCACCACCATGCTCTAAAAGATATAAGTGAAGCACTAGAGCAAAAACTATATAGCTCAAAAGATATAAGTGAAGCACATAGAGTATTCTAATAAATTCCAATTAATGTGTGTCTCTCTCAAAAGGTGTGTACAGCAAGGATTATTGTGGTAAACTAAAAATCAAATACTCAAATCATACAATACACTCCAATCAAAACACATATCATGTGGCGAATAAAAATATAGCTCCAAGTAAAGTTACCGATGAACGAAGACAAAAGAGGGGATGCCTTCCCGGCATCCCCAAGTTTAGGCTTTTTGGTGTCCTTGGATTTTTACCTTGGGGTGCCTTGGTCATCCCCAAGCTTAGGCTCTTTCCACTCCTTGTTCCATAATCCATCAAATCTTTACCCAAAACTTGAAAACTTCACAACACAAAACTTAACAGAAAATCTCGTGAGCCCCGTTAGCGAAAG
The DNA here is from genome assembly GCF_018294505.1 of Triticum aestivum. Taxonomy (NCBI): domain Eukaryota; kingdom Viridiplantae; phylum Streptophyta; class Magnoliopsida; order Poales; family Poaceae; genus Triticum; species Triticum aestivum. The sequence goes on from NC_057797.1 coordinate 621,679,293, forward strand.
AAAACAAAACACCACTTCAAGGTACTTTAATGAACTCATTATTTATTTATATTAGTGTTAACCTACTTTATTACAATTTCTCTATGGTTTATAAACTCTATTACTAGCCATAGATTCATCAAAATAAGCAAACAACACACGGAAAACAGAATCTGTCAAAAACAGAACAGCCTGTAGTAATCTGTAACTAACGCAAACTTCTGGAACCCCAAAAATTCTAAAATAAATTTCTGTACGTGAGGAATTTATCTATTAATCATCTGCAAAAATAATTAACTAAATATCACTCTCCAATAAAAAATGGCAGCAATTCTCGTGAGCGCTAAAATTTCTGCTTTTTACAGCAAGATCAAAAAGACTTCCCCCAAGTCTTCCCAACGGTTCTACTTGGCATAAACACTAATTAAACAGAACCAAAACAAAGGCTAGATAAATTATTTATTTAATAACAGCAAGTAAAAATATTGGGTTGTCTCCCAATAAGCGCTTTTCTTTAAAGCCTTTTGGCTAGGCATTGATAATTTTAATGATGCTGACATGAAAGACAAGAATTGAAGCGCAAAGAGAGCATCATGAAACATGTGACAAACACATCTAAGTCTAACATACTTCCTATGCATAGGAATCTTATTGGCAAACAAATTATCAAGGCAAGCAAAAACTAGCATATGCAAGGAAGCGGAAAGAAACAATAACAATCGCAACATAACGAGAGGTAATTTAGTAACTTGAAAATTTCTACCACCATATTTTCCTCTCTCACAATAATTACATGTAGGATCATAATCAGATTCAACAATATAGCTATCACAAAACATATTCTTAACACGATCCACATGTATGCAAAGTTGACACTCTTCCAAAATAGTGGGATTAACATTAACTAAAGTCATGACCTCTCCAAACCCACTTTTATCAAAAACTTCATAAGATTGAACATTCTCCAAATATGTGGGATCTAAAGTTGACACTCTTCCAAACCCACTTTCAATATTATTGCAAACATTATAATCAATCTCGTATTCATCATGGGGCTTAAATAAATTTTCAAGATCATAAGAAGAATCACCCCAATCATGATCATTGCAACAAGTAGTAGACATAGCAAAACTAGCATCCCCAAGCTTAGGGTTTTGCATATTATAAGCACAATTAACAATAATAGAATTTATACTATCATCATTGCAATCATGCTTTCTATTCAAAGATCCATTGTGAATCACTCCATAAATTACTTCATCACAATTTTCAGATCCACGAATTTCAAGCAAAACTTCATAAAGATAATCTAGTGCACAAAACTCACTAGCAATTGGTTCATCATAATTGGATCTATTAAAAATATTAGCAAGCAGATGAGGATCCATAGATCTTAGGTTCTCTGTTTAGCAATAAATAAACAACTATTCCAACCAAACGAGGAAACGAGCCAAGTAAGACATCAAAGCAAATGGAAAGACGAACAGAAGAAGGGCGAATAGAACGGCATGGGTGAAGTGGGGGAGAGGAAAACGAGAGGCAAATGGCAAATAATGTAATGCGAGGGATAAGAGTTGTGATGGGTACTTGGTATGTCTTGACTTGGCGTAGATCTCCCTGGCAACGGCGCCAGAAATCCTTCTTGCTACCTCTTGAGCACTGCATTGGTTTTCCCCTGAAGAGGAAAGGGTGATGCAGCAAAGCAGCAGCTACCTCTTGAGCACTGCGTTGGTTTTCCCTTGAAGAGGAAAGGGTGATGCAGCAAAATAGCTTAAGTATTTCCCTCAGTTTTTGAGAACCAAGGTATCAATCCAGTAGGAGGCCACGCGCGAGTCCCTCGCACCTATACAAACAAATAAAATCCTTGCAACCAATGCAATAAAGGGGTTGTCAATATTGGTTGCTTCATCACGGACGATCCGGTCGCCGACGATGACTTCTTCCCCGACGTCCATGACCTCCTCGACGACATGGCGGGCGAGGACACCGACCCCAAGTCCAGTGCTTCTGCTGCTGCTGTCCCGTACATGTTCTTCTCCTTTCTATTAGAAGTCCGGCTACAGTTCCTTGTTCTAGTATTTGCCCTAGATATGTTAGACTCTATTTCATATATGCAACTTGCTATACTGTCTGTTCTAGATATGTTTACTTACAGTTCATATATGAAGATGTTGTTTACCTTCTCTTTGTCAAATCGCATGGCTTGTTTTATCACTACTATACTGGTCATGCTTTATCTAGTATTTCTGTTAATAAAATCATTTGGTAAATTGCTCATATTTCCAACAATCACATCACTCCCCTTGTTCCATGCATGTTCCTTCTTTCTTGTATTATACAAATATATCCTCTATGATGAATCTACACAGCTCATGCTACGAGGGTGTTCATTTCATTGCCAAAATTTTATGGAAAAACAACAACAGCTTATACAAATCTACACAGCTCATGCTACGAGGGTGTTGGTTTCATTGCCAAAATTTTATGGAAAAACAACAACAACTTATACAAATCTACACAACAAACCATCATAGTTCGTATAAAAATGAACTACCGAAAAAGGAAAAAATGCACAAGGCTAGTTGTATTTTCGTCAGTGCAACTTATGCACCATTCTCGGCCGCGCGTAGAAATTTTAAAAAAGAGAAGTTTTCACAATTACCTCTTGATCTGCTACTAGTGCAGCCAGGTCGTTCCGTCAGCGGACGCAGTCCTCCTTGTTGGGATCTACAGCAGCAGCGGTGGTAGGGGGTCACGCTGCGTTGGGAGATGATGGGTATGTGTTGGTGTGGATGGGCTTGCTCTGGTCGGACAGAGCATATAGATTACAAGTTTGTGGACCTTATGGATGGACGAGGTCGGCAGCGGGCCGGCGTTCTAGCTGAATCACGTTGGTGAGCAGGAGTGTACGGCGCCGCCGGCGGGTCGGGGGGGGGGGGTGACCTAATAGGCGAACAAGAGGATACCCTGTGCGCCAACATGACGTACCTATCGTTTCCCTGTCTTCCAGTGATCTGGGCATATGCACGCTTGCGTGATGGGCCTGGCCCATATGCGGGCTGCTAGCACAGAAAAGGGTTCGAACCTTCAGAAAAGGGTTCTCCATGGATTCCCTGGAACCGCATGGGCCGAAGGCTGGTGGTCCAAGCCCTGGTGCACTGCGCGCTTGGCATCCTAGTTCTGACATGTTGCAGCCCGCCTGGTCCACTCTCTCTATAAGAGGAAAAATGCATCAAATGAAAAAAGCAATGAAAATGCAAATGAGGTAAGAGGAGGGACCAGATCCCCACGCGAAGGAGCGCTTGTGATTGCATCTGCGCCAGTGAAACTTCTTATCTCACTACTATACTGGTCATGCTTTATCTAGTATTTCTGTTAATAAAAGCATTCGGTAAATTGCTCAAATTTCCAACAATCACATCACTCCCCTTGTTCCATGCGTGTTCCTTCTTTCTTGTATTATACGAATATATCCTCTACGATGAATCTACACAGCTCATGCTACGAGGGTGTTGGTTTCATTACCAAAATTTTATGGAAAAACAACAACAACTTATACAAATCTACACAGCTCATGCTACGAGGGTGTTGGTTTCATTGCCAAAATTTTATGGAAAAACAACAACAGCTTATACAAATCTACACAGCAAACCATCGTAGTTCGTATAAAAATGAACTACCGAAAAAGGGAAAAAAATGCACAAGGCTAGTTGCATTTTCATCAGTGCAACTTATGCACCATTCTCGGCCGCGCGTAGATCTGGATTTGGGAATTTTAAAAAATATAAGTTTTCGCAATTACCTCTTGATCTGTTGCTGGTGCAGCCAGGTTGTTCCATCGGCAGACGCAGTCCTCCTTGTTGGGATCTACAGCAACAACGGCGGTAGGGGATCACGCTGCGTTGGGAGATGATGGGTATGTGTTGGTGTGGATGGGCTTGCTCTGGTCGGACGGAGTGGATAGATTACAAGTTTGTGGACCTTCTGGATGGACAAGGTCGGCGGCGGGCCGGTGTTCAAGCTGAATCACGTTGGCGAGCAGGAGCGTACGGCACCGTCGGCGGGTCAGGTGTGTGTACAGGGGGGGGGGGAAGACCTAATAGGCGAACAGGAGGATACCCTATGCGCCAGCATGACATACCTATCGTTTCCCTTTCTTCCAGTGATCTGGGCATATGCACGCTTGCGCGATGGGCCTGGCCCATATGTGGGCTGCTAGCACAGAAAAGGGTTCGAACCTTCAAAAAAGGGTTCTCCATGGATTTCCTGGAACCGCATGGGCAGAAGGCTGGTGGTCCAAGCCCTGGTGCACTGCGTGCTTGCCAGCCTAGTTCAGACATGTTGCAGCCCGCCTGGTCCACTATCTCTATAAGAGGCAAAATATAAGCGGTTTAAGAGCAGTTTTGAAAACCGTTTTTTCTTCGCACAAAAAACGTGAATCGTATTTTTGATCACATTTCTAAACCGTTTACCAGAATGAGGCATATAATATGACGTTGAAAAGCTGCTGCAAAACCGCTCCTTCCACATGTTGAAAGTTTTCTCTAATTCCCTATGGTTAAATAGTAACATAAACACTATTCTGATCACGCGCACAACCTGATCTGCCCCGCTAGTAGTACATTGAACTTCCCTATGAACTTGGTTGAACTTCCGCCAACATTGCCCATATGGCGCTTGCGATATACAGTTGGAAAGCTATGGACAACAATATCATGACCCAACTTAAATTTTTGGCAAAATATAAGCGGTTTAAGAGCAGTTTTGAAACCGTTTTTTCTTCGCACAAAATACATAAATCGTATTTTCGATCACATTTCTAAACCGTTTATCGGAATGAGGCATATAATATGACGTTGAAAAGTTGCTGCAAAACCGCTCCTTCCACATGTTGAAAGTTTTCTCTAATTCCCTATGGTTAAAGAGTAATTTGAAAAAACGTAAAATTTCGTAAACCGAACAGCTGAGTTCGTATTTTCGATGTCATTTCTAAACGGCCAATCCAATGGAGGCATATGATATGGCGTTAGAAAGCTTATGAAAATGCGCTACTTTTTCATCTGGAAAGTTTTTTTTTCTAATTTTGAATGGTTTAAGAGTAATTTAGAAAATGGTCCAAGTCCTACCGAATTCATATTTTTGAGCTAATTTTTAACCGTGCGTCCGAATGCAGCAAATGATATGGCGTTGGAAAGCTTGGACAAATGCGAAACTTTTTGGTATGTATTGTTTGTCCCAATTCTTACGGTTTTAAGTCAGTTTCGAAAATGGCGAAAAAAGTATTTTTGCCATAATTTCTACAAACTTTATCGGAATGGGGCAAATAATATACCGCTGAAAAGCTACGGAAAACACAAAACTTTTTTATGTTGATGGTTTTCTCTGATTCCTAGCCGTTTTCAAGTAATTTCGAAAACGGTGGGATCATGTGTTCTGCCTTTATCGCGAAACAGATTCTTCGAAAATGCACCGCGTGAAGAACCTGAACTTCTCGTCACGTGTACCTGAACTTCACTCTGTTTTTTCACGTGCTTTTTTTGCTCGCAGCTCTCCATCCACTACTTGTATCTCTCCATCCACTCATCAAAATTGAGCAAGTGATATACCGGTGGAAAGCTGATGTAAACATGCAACTTTCCCGTGCTGATCGTTTTTCCGTACTCACGACGATTTTAAAAGTTTTTCATGTCAAATTCATTCACTATAGTAGTCGAACTTCCTGCTATTTTCACATTGAACTTCTGTGGCATATTTTTGTTTGTAATTTTCTTATCCATTTCGTCAGTGTTACACAAATGATATTGTTGTTGTACAAACCTCTCTCACAATTTTTTTTAACTTTCTCCGACCAAGGACTTTAACTTACACAAATGATTTTCCTACCATTTTGAAATAAATTAGAAAATGACGAGATCATGATTTCTGCCTTCATCGCGAATGGAAATGCACTGTGTGAAGTAGTTGAACTTCTCGGGCATGTCTGTTTGAATTTCACTCTGTTTTTGACGTGCTGTTTTTTGCAATGCGTGAAGTAGTTGAACTTCTGGGGCAAGTCTGTTTGAACTTCACTCTATTTCACTCTGTTTCACTTTATTATATTTTCTTATATGAAATACACACCATTTAGTACGTGAACTTCCGGTTGTTATCACTTTTAACTTCTCTCTGGTTTGAGAGAATTATTTTAAAACACAAAAATAACATATTTTTAATTTTGTTGACATCTAAATACACGGTGAACCTCTCTCACAAGATTTTTTTAAAATTTTCCTCGCCGAGTACTTGAACTTCTAGCAACCATTTTTTCGTTTATGAGTTGTTTTTAAAAGTGCAAAAAATGGCGTTGTGTTTTTTATTTTTTGAACAGGTAAATCCTAGGTTTTAATAAACTCCGAACTTCTCTGTTATTTCAATTCGAACTTCATATTTTCATATTTTGAGTAAAGAATTGTATTCAATTTTTATACGGGAAAAATCAAACATGGAAATATGAGGTGAACCTCTCTCGCAAGAATTTTTGAACTTCCCTGGATAGAGCACTTGAACTTATTTCAACAAACCTTTTATGCTTTTATTTTTTCTATATTTTTTATTCTCACCTGAAATGCATTCCGTGCAGTACTTGAACTTCTCGTTTTTTTCACTATGAACTTCTGACACATTTTTGTGTATACGTCGAATTACACGCAATTGAAGGTCGGACGTCCCGCAATATATATTCTGAACTGCTCACGGAGGTGCACGGATTGTAAATTCAAAGTTTATAAACTTCGAACATATCTATTATTTAAATTTGAACTTCTTAGTTCTATTTCCAAAAAATAGAAAATCAATTTTTTTAAGTAAACATTGAACAACTTTTTTCATGAATTGACTAAATATATTTTTGTCTAGAAACGAGAAGAATTTGGTTCTTTTTTCATACATCGAGTTGCACCATTATTTTAATTTGAACTTCTTGCATTTATTCTTTTAGTAACAAGAAAAATCTGAGTTTTTAATTTCTTTGTTATAACAATTTGAATTTCTTGGTTTCATTCTTGTAATAATAAGAAAAAAACATAATTTTGAATAGACATTGAACTTCACCATTTTTTCAATTCAAACTTCTTAGTTTTATTCGTCGTCGTTTATGAGAAACTTTAAGGATGCCAAAATTGTGTTTCTTTTTTTTGTGCATGTAAATCCCATGATTTTATAAACTTCGAACTTCCGTGTTATTTTAATTTGAACTTTTTAGTTTTTATTCTTAGAAAATACAGTTTTTAAATGAACATCATTTTTTTAAAATGGACTTCATACTCTTATTTTATCCTAAAATATTAGTTTTTTGTATATTCAAACTACCCTGTTATTTTTATTCTAATGACTGGTTTTAATTTTAGTAACAACAAAAATTATAGTTTTTTTGTAAATATCTAACTGCTCTATTTTTGTAATTTGGACTTCTTTGTTTATTTCTATTAGTAACATAAAAATCCTAGTTTTGTACTATATATTTGAACCAGCCCATTATTTGAATTTGAACTTCTAGAGTTTTTTTATTTAGAAAGTGTTAAAATCCTTTTTTACATTTTTTGAAATGCTTTTGTTTTAGAAGTTTTTTAAATCGTTGTTTTTATGGTTATTTATGAAAATGCCAAAAATTGCATCAATCCTTTTAACTTGTAAATTCTATGTTTTTTATAAACTTCGAACTTTTCTGTTATTTTAATTTAAACTTCTAAGTTTATTTTTAGAAAAGAAAAAAATATTAAGTAAACATGGAACAACATTTTTTGAATTAAATTAAATACACTTTTTTTAGAAACGGAAAGGGTCTTTGTTTTTGTATATATCGAGCTGCTCCGTTATTTTAAATTGAACTTCTTGGTTTTATTCATTAGTAACAAAGGAAATTCTTAGTTTTTTATAAACATTGAACTTCTTGGTACTAGGTCTGTAATAACATCGAACCGGTCCATTATTTTTAATTTGAACTTTCTATGTTTTTATATAAACTGCTATGTTTATTTTTTTTAAAGGCAAATTCCATTTTTTGTAGAAATAGTGAACTCTTTTCGTTTTATTAGTTTTGACCTTCTTATTCTTTTTTTAGAAACGAGGAAAATTCAATTTTCTTAAAAAAATTCTTTCTTTTTTAGTTTAACTACTTTTGGTTTTGTTGTTAGAAATGGCATAATCCTATTTTTTTGATAAAAAAACTGTTATTTTTAATTTTTTTATTTGAACTTCTCTGTTTCATTTTTTCGAAACGGGGAAATATATGTTTTTTACAATTTGAACTTCATTTTTTTTTACAATTTGGACTTCTCGAAATTTTCTCGACGGACATCAAGTCAAGTTTTTCATAAGCCAAATAGAAAAACAATCAAACAAGAAAAAGATATATTTTAATTTTTTACTTGAGGCATAAACACTGTATCTTGAATTTTGGAACAGGCTTCATCAGACCGAGCAGTTGGTTTTGACTGAAACCTGAGCCAGCGGTTTTTAGCCTATAATCTTGGTTGGTTTTAGTCTCTGAACACCCAATCACTCACCCAAGTTGCAAACAAAAATGTACACCCTTCCGATCTCAGATTTAATCAGGAGGACAAATGTAGCAGGCTACCAAATTAAAGCAACATGGACAAATGTAACAGGTCTAACATCTCTGTACATGTTTGTTTTGTAACAAAATTGCCAGCAATGGTTCACCAATACTTATTTCTTCTTGATACCTCATCAGCTTCAGGTTGGTGGCCTATAGGAGTGTAGCTCCCATCTCCTTTTCTGTCTGCGCATCATCAACATGTGTGTTAGAAAAGGTTCATCATCTCGTTTTTAACCATATCTTTTTCTGAATGTTAAAAATGCGGCCATGGTTCAACTTGTACATAATCTTTAATAATCTACAAGAGCTCTTACAGAAAGACAACATGCTTTCGAGAAGCAATGGCATTTTCAGTTTTTGACTAAAATCGTAAAAACTCATCTCTCCATCTTGTAATGCAAATCATTACAGGAAACTAATTAGTAGTGCAAGTGAGCAGAAACAAGATATTAGAACTAAAATGCATTTTAGCAAGATTGATATGTCATCACCAGTTTCATATGTTCATAATCACTTCAGATAGATAAAAATTGCGTCTCTTTCGGCAGCTGCACGAACACCATCATTGTGCCCACTCCCGCGGCCACTGCCAATAAGCAAGATGGCTCATGGATCTTCAGCTAGCTAGCAACTTAAACTGTAGACCTCATCCAAACATGACATTCAGGCTTTCACAAAGTAAACCATGTCCATTCACCTAGACTCCACAGCAAACACAAAATGTGTGCTCCCAAATCTCTCTTACACCCAGTTTCAATTTTCCCCATGCATTATAGCCACCGGCGGTCGTGCTATCGCTACCATTTTTATTCGAACTACTATGAGTAATCTACGACCTTCCATGGATGCTCTACTGCTACATGATGGTGAACAACAGGAGCATCAGAGAAAGTAGGACTCACCAGTCGACAAGCTCGTTGGAGTTGTGCTCTCGGGATGGAGGAGGGAACAGGTTGGAATCCCGCTCACCTCGTACGACAGTGGCGAACGGCTGCAACTAGAGACAGTGGCCTGCGACGAAACAATGTGGGCTGGAGGATGTGGCACGCGGCGACACGTGGGTGGCGGAGGTGGCGCTGCCTTCGACCGAGAAGATGGCTGCTGCATGGTCGTCCATGGCCACGGATCCATTGGGGACGGTCGGTGTTGAAGATCTCGGCGTTGGTGTCGCGCCTCACCGGGAGGAGGTCCGGGCATGGAAGCGTCAGCTGGGTTGGGTCGCTGATGCCGGCGGGAGGGTGGGTTGGCGGCGCGCGGCGCGATCTGGCGGGGAGCTGGCTGCCGCATGGTGGCGCGCGACGGATCCGGGGAGGCGCCGGTGGTTGGGGAGGAGGCGGCGGCGCGCCGGGAGGAGGTGCGTCGGTGGTGCCAGGAGGAGGGGGCACCGAGCTAGGAGGAGGGGGGCTGCGGCGCAACGGAAGTGGCACGACGGTGGGGATCTGGGAGGTTGCCGCGACGGCGGGCGATCGGGGTGGGCAGTTCGTGGCCTGGTGGGTTTTTTTAGCTGCTGGTTTGGCAGGTTCAGGTATATCTGATCGGGCCCTTATATGGCGCGTCGTGATCCGAATAACTATTCTATCAGAATAACTATTCTGATAACACTTCCGCATTGCATGCTCAACGCTAGGGCACTGCACTTTTTTTAGCAAGAGCACTGCATTACAGAGACTAGTGAACTTTCTGTCGTAAAAAACTATACGCAGTGTTTTTTTGGTACTATTTTTGCTCTAGTTTTTTAACCGTTTATCGGAACGAGGCGTATGATATACAGTTGGAAAGTTATGGATTAAGCGCAACTTCGCCATGTTGAACAATTTCCGAGATTCCTCACGGTTTAAGAGAAGTTTTGAAAATGGTGCGGCCCATGACGAGTGGCAGCGAGCGTTTTTTTGCGTTTTTTTAAACCACTCGTCGGAATGAAGCAAACGATACACCGTTGGATAGATATCATTGAGGCGCATCTTTTTCATAACTATTTTTTTCTCTAATTAGTTACAGTTTAAGAGCAGTTTCGAATTTACTAAATCACGGAATTCTGTTTTTCAAAAAAATTCAATTTTTCGGTACTATTTTCGCTTTAGTTTTCTAACCGTTTCTCGAAACAAGGCGTGTAATATACCGTTGAAAAGCTATGGGCGAGGCGCAACTTCCATATGTTGAAATGTTTTGAAATTCCTTATGGTTTTAAGTTAATTTTGAAAATCGTGCGGCGAACAACGAGTGGCAGCAGCCGTTTTTCGTGAAATTTTCACAAACCGCTGGTCGAAATGATTCAAATTATACGCCGTCGGAAAGATATCGATGAGGCGCAACTTTTTCATGTAGAACACTTCCGCTAATTCCTTATGGTTTAAGAGCAGTTTTTGTTTTACAAAAATGCGGACACTCTGTTTTTTGCAACACCCAAATCGTCGTGTGCACTGCATCAGACAAATGAGTGCGCTGCTTTAGAGTGAAAACTGCACTACATCTGACAGACTGAAAATTGTCATGCGTACGCGACGAACAAAGTGCACTGCTTGAGATAGATGGGTGCACTGCTTCAGACCGAAACCGCACTGCATCAAAACAGACTGAAAATCAGCATGTGTACGCGACAACGAAGTGCAGTGCATCAGATGGATCAGTGCACTGCTTTAGACCGAAACCGCACTGCGTCAAGCGGGGTGAAAATCATCGTGTGTACGCGAAAACGAAGTGCACTGCAACTCCCAATGCAATTTTACTTTCGTGTGCACTGTAATAAGGGAACCACAAACTTTTTAACAATGAACTACAATAATTATGAAAAATGTACTTCTTCAGTTCACCGAGCGCACTACTTTTTACAAAGAAAAGATTTTACAAACGGAGTAAACCCCACAATGCAGTGTAACAAAATTGGATCCCTTTCCTTTCTTCTTCTGTTCCCCATCACACACGACTCATCTGGGACCATCGGGGGCTCTACTCATGCACTACGGGAGAGGAGGAGAACTAGAGAGGGGGTCAGGGCAGACGGTGGCCGCGCCGTCGGGGGCAGATGCCCTACAGCTCGTCGCGGGAGGAGCCGAGCACTGCAATGCCCACGCAACTGCACAACAGGCCCGACGCAAATGAACTGCATGCTGACATGGCGTGGTATCCATGGATCCATGGCCGGGGTCACCAGACCCAGCAGCAACTCGTCTTTCCAACAAAAAGCAACAAAAATGAACCTTCAAGGAGAGGACGCTCGAGGCCGGTGCTTGCTGCACTGTGGCTGACGACGAGCGAGGCTGACAGAGGCAAGTGGTGGCCGCCGAACCTGCACGAAGACAGGGGCCCGGACCGAGCTGCACGGGGCCCGCGACCGAGTTGCACGTGGTGGGGTGGCGCCCAAGTACCCACGGATGGCGCAGATGAGGATCTCGTCGGAGACCGCCACGGGGAGAGGGCTCGTCGTCGACTTGATCCAGATCGAGGATGAATGGCGGTTCCGGGCGTGGGGGATGGGTGACGCCGGGCAGGGGCGGCGCGAGACCAGCCCGAGGGGCACCAGGAGGTGCGGCCAACTGCGGCGCCGACCGGGGAAGAAGCCGGATTCGGGTAGGACGGCACCGGCGGGGGAAGAAGCCGGATTCGGGTGGGGCGGCGCCGGCGAGGGAAGAAGGTGGATGGGGGGAGGGCGACGTCGGTGGGGGCAGAAGGTGGATCGGGGGAGGGCGGCGCTGAAGGGGCAGAAGGTGGATCGGGGGGTGGGGAATCGTGGCAGATGGGAGGTGGGGTGCGCCGGAGAGGAGGCAAGTGGGGTTGGTGGGAAGGAATCGTGGGTGTGGGGGGCGAGTGGTGGTGTTATCAAAATAAGCGAGAAGTGTTATTAGAATAAGATTCTAGAGGGTGTTATCATAATAGACCCACCCTATATATATACTCAGCCTAAGTTCGCTTGGTTTGACTTTTCAAAAAAAATTCTATACATACTACATTACGAAATAGAGGTAGTATCATTTTGGAAATGTTTGAATTTCAAATATCAAAACTTACGTAAAACCTCCATGACACTTACTTATCATGTTCGACTTGTTTTTATAGAGATTCACGTGTGGGTAGAATTTCATTAATGTTGTTGTGATGTTCCATAATGATCAGAAATTCAATTTGGCTCCCAGGGCCAAAAAAATTTAAATGTCAAAAAATTTGAGAAACTTTTTTCTGATCTTTGTCACATACAAATGCTATCTATAAATTTTGAGGCAAGAAGGTTAAGCATTTTGGCCCACGCAATAAAATAAAATAAATCAAAGACAAAATGTCAACCAAATTAGTTTTTTTCACCGACAAAACACCGCTGGTGCGTTTCACATGAAAATTGTCAAATCTGCTTGCGACACCAACATGACCATCTACAATTTTTTCAGAATTTTTTTGGAAACATTTACTATTTTTTGGGGGTACTATTCACCCTGCAGCATGTGCTCCTGGGTGCCAAAACGCCGCTCCCCATAATGATTCATTGTGTTTTCCAAATGGTTTTGTATAGTTTTAATAAAACTGGCCAAAGCTTTTGAGAAATTTATGAAATATCATCGAAATCAATATTAAAAGAAAACATTGAAAGTTGAAACATATTTAAAAGTCAGCTTAAAACCGTGAACATTTGAGAGCCAACCACTTGTTGGGTGGTTAGTGTGGGTACTTGTTCATGCAACCCAATGAGGATCAAACCCCAAGATTTTACAGCATGTATTTCTCATCCTTAAGCGGCTTATACTTTTTCATTGGGAAGCAATAATCCGGACGATAGCAAAACTCATATGGTAATTACCACCCTTGTCACGTTTACGTTTGTCATTCATCCAATCACCACCCTTGTCACGAGCAACAAAGTTGGCAGAGGTGTTGCTAGGGCTTAGCCATGAAGAGCGACATCATTGTGTTTCTTGTAAATCTCATAGGTCAAGAGCTATGAGAAAATCTCGTCCAACGTTACGGGCTCCACATGTGTGGTCATTGATTACCTTGATCCAGTTTGGATTATAGTAAATGACCTCCTTCCCTTGAGACCTTAGGCTTATCAAACCAGGAAGTTATGGTCCAGGTAGAGGTGACTTTAGCAAGTCTTTGTTATCGCGTAATGTTTTTGTTCCCTGGACTAATACACTGCAGCATTATCCAGTGCACGAACACAAATGGAAATAGCAGCGATTGTATACAATAAGAGAAATGGGCCAAAGCAGAGGTTTCACCTGCAGCTATTGTGTACACATTCTTGGGATCTAAAATAGACAATGAACATTAATATGTTGAATAAACAATACTTGCCTTGTAACTAGATATGTGGGTAATGGCCCAGGATTGAGTCACCCAACCTTACCTTGATTATTAAGAAATTACAAGACCAATGCATTAGCGTTTAGTGACTGCATCGCTATCCCGTAAGGACTTAGTTCCGGTTATCATACTTGCCTTACTATCACATGTGTTTTGTATAGCCTTCCACTCTCCCTTGCATTGCCTCTCCTTGTATCGATCGTCGGCGCATCTGGTACTAGTAGTCCTAGTACCAAGGAGGAGAGAAGACACAAATCATTGTACAACACATAAAATGATAAGGAAAATTTTACGGCGCATTATAATACATCAGGGGCGATCTAACGGATGAGAATAACTGTGCCTTTTTGAGCCCAAGGGTATTTTCGACCTAAATTTTTTTGTACCTTTAATCGGTCCAATTAGGTCCAGGGGTATTCTCGTCTTAAATTTTTCGATTAAATTAACTGCATTAATAAATCACTTCATTATAGAGGTCCAATCATCGCGCGTCTCTTTTGAATTTCGGTTCGAGCGGTTCGTCCCCTCTCCTCCTCTCGAGCCCTAACCTCGGCACCCCTCGATCGCCGCAGATCATCTCCGGCACCCTCGGTCGCCGCCGATCGCCCCCGGCGCCCTCGATCGCCGCCGATCGCACTCGCCGTGTCAACCCCTCCTGCTCCTACTCCCCCCTCTCCCCTCCATCGCAAGTCACCCCACTCGGGTCGTGGCGCCAGATCTTTTGACGAGCTGCTAATCCACTCCTTCCCCGAGCGGATGCCACCTTCCCCGACCCGAGAGGCCACATCATCCTCATCGACGTGCATCAACTTTTTCACGCCGGATCTTCACTGTAAGTGCCTAGCCATCTCAAATCTTTTCTGGTCCCTTCTACATATAGTACCAATAGGGGTCTGATTTGATTCGGGTTTAGGATATGTCATGTGAGGTTTAGGGTTTGTCGTTTCACAGTCCAGCAATTGCACAAGAAAAAGTGAGCAACATAAATATTGAGCAACATAAGCTATGAATTGTTTATAGTACATTCCAAAATTAATAGCTTATCATCTCTATTGATCTCCAAATCTCACCTATCAGCCAAATTGAAAGAATACATGTTGAATGAAATGTATAAGTGTATGAATGCAACGATTGAACGTTCGTAGATCTTGCAGTTAGGGCTGGACGAATGGGGCTGGCCGTCGAGGCCGGCGGCCGACTTCATCTAGTCCCGCAGAACATGATCCATGTTAGACTAAGTATATATTAGATATACGTGTTGTAACATAACCTGTATTTGTATGATTCCCACTTATAAATATATGACAGCCGTACCCACCAAGGGTATCGAGCATTGTTCCAAACCCTAATTTGTCTAACATGGTATCAGACGACGCGTTTGATTCGCACCGCGCTTCCGCCTCCTCTGCTGCTGCTGCCGCCGCCGCGTCGGCCTCCTCTGTCGTCCCGCCTCCCTCGACCCTGGCAACGGACTCGCCCTTCATGGCGTCCACACCGCTCACCTGGGCTCGACAGGCGGCCTCGGACTCGCGCCCGACGACGCCATCCCGATCTCCCGCACTCGATCCATCTGCATCGGCTCGGTCTCCCGCGCCCTCCTACGGCACCCCGATCGTCGCCCCGGTGCACTACGGCGCTGCCCCGGGCCAATCCCGCGATGCACCGCTGGCTGCTGGTCCCTACGGCGCTGCCCCGGGCGAATCCCGCGATGCACCGCCGGCTTCTGGCGCTGGTCCCTACGGGACGTTCCCGGGCCAATCCCGCGATGCGCCGCTGGCTTCTGGCCCCTATGGCGCTCCTCCACAGCAACCCTACGACGGTCCTGTTCCGCACCCATACGGTGCTCAGGGCCTCTACGGTGCCCCTGTCCAGCAGCCCTACGGCGGGGTATACCCTGCGCCGTATGTCGCTTTGTCCTCGACGCCGTATGCGATGTCGCCCGTCGTACCCAGTGAGGCACTCTCATGGCGCGCCCTACGGAGCTCTTGGGTCGCACACCGCGCCACCTCTGCAGTCCTACGGCGTGCCCTTTGTGCAGCCCTACGGTCATCACCAACACTCCCGTGTGCTGCCTCCGTCGGCCGATCCGCTGGTTCCATATAGTGCCCCTCCGACGTATGACTCGCAGCTTCCCGCATCAGTGTCCGAACCAGGACCGTTCCACTTTGCTCATCTGGTGACGGTGAAGCTCCCTGCTGATAACTACCTCCTGTGGCGCGCTCAGGTGTTACCGCTGATGCGTAGACACTACCTCGAGGGGTATGTCGATGGTACGCTACCCTGTCTGCCGGCCATGGTTCCGGTGCCCTCAGCTGCAGGTGGTTCTGTCATGGTGTCCAACCCTGCTCATCGTCGGTGGATCGCTTAGGACCAGGCTATTCTGGGTGCTATTCATTCCTCGCTCACTCCCTCCGTGGCCGGCATGGTAGTCTTTGCCGCGACGTCGAGGGATGCATGGGCCACGCTCGACTGCAGCTTCTCTTCACAGTCGCTGGCTCGGTCTTCTGCCATCCGTAATCAGCTGGGTGAGGTCAAGAAAAATGATCTCTCCATCACGGCCTTCTTCAACAAGGTCAAGACCCTGGCTGATACACTATCATCCATTGGGAAGCCTCTTCATGACGAGGAGTTCACTTCATTCATTCTCAATGGGCTTGACGAGGACTATGATTCCCTTGTTGAAAACATCAACGGACGTGACACGCCGATGCCGCCTCGCGATCTCTATGCACGCCTCCTCAACACCGAACAACGACTCGCTGCTCGCCGCTCCGTTGGCGTCTACTCGGAGGGTCCATCTGCAAACGCTGCTCTTCACGGAAGTGCTCGCGGTGCCAAGCAGAAGGCGCCGTCATCTTCGGGCAGCCAGCCTCATCCGCCCGCTCCACCTCCACCGACGTCTGGCCGCACGCGGCTCCACTGTGAGGCGTGTGGCGGTGGGATTGAGTGTCAACTCTGCGGTATTGAGGGACACTTGGCGTCTCGCTGCCATCGTCGCTTCAAACGAGATTTTCTTGGCATTGGGAACAATGGGAAGGGCAATGAGAAGCAAGCTACTCTCGCTACACAGTATCCTGGCTTCACTCCATCATACTCTGTGGATCCTGCCTGGTACATGGACACGGGCGCCACGGACCACTTGACGAGCCAGCTTGACAAACTGGCCACTTGCCAGCCCTACACCGGCCATGATCAAGTTCGCACTACAAATGGATCAGGTATGCCCATCTCACATGTTGGTCAGGCATCTCTCCTTTCACGTACCACTAAAACCTTGCGTCTGCTTGATGTCCTTCGTGTTCCCTCAGTCACACGTAGTTTACTATCGGTTCCTAAATTAACTTGTGACAACAATGTGTTCGTTGAGTTTCACCCTTTTTATTTTTTTTAAGGACCGGGACACGAGGGATGTTCTTCTTAGTGGTCGAGCTCGTGATGGCTTATACGCGCTTGATGTGCCACAAGCCTCTCAAGTTTTCAGTGGTGTTCGGGTGTCATCGTCACAGTGGCATTCTCGCCTTGGCCACCCTGCCACTCCCATTGTGCGCCATGTGCTTCATCGTCATCGTCTTCCTGTTGAGTCGAGTAATAAGGAGTTTCTAGTGTGTGATGCCTATCAATAAGGCAAAAGTCATCAGTTGCCTTTTTCTGTATCGAGTCGTGCTGTCGCAGCTCCTCTTGAACTTGTGTTTTCCGATGTATGGGGCTATGCCCAAACTTCTGTCAGTGGTCACAACTATTATGTTAGTTTCATCGATGCTTTCAGTCGCTTTACTTGGATTTATCTTATTAAGCGCAAATCTGATGTTTTTCATGTCTTTATGCAATTTCAAGCACATGTTGAGCGACTGCTTAAGCACAAAATCATCCATGTCCAGTCAGACTGGGGTGGTGAGTATCGTAATCTTAACACCTTCTTTCAGAAGCTTGGCATCTCACACCATGTGTCTTTTCCTCATACACATCAGCAGAACAGTGCTGCTGAGCGCAAGCACCGTCACATAGTTGAGACTGGTCTAACACTTCTTGCGCATGCCTCTGTCCCGTTTCGGTTTCGGAGCGATGCCTTTGTTACTGCCTGTTTTTTGATTAACAAGATTCCCACACGACTTCTTCAGATGAAGTCTCCGCTGGAAGTGTTGCTCAATGAAACTCCTGATTACTCCCTACTCAAAGTGTTCGGTTGTGCGTGTTGGCCACATCTTTGTCCGTATAATAAGCATAAACTTGAGTATCGGTCCAAACAATGTGTGTTTCTTGGATACAGTCCTCTCCACAAAGGTTATAAGTGTCTTCACATTTCGACGAATCGTGTTTACATTTCTCACGATGTTGTGTTTGACGAGACTGTCTTCCCGTTTTCCACACTCACGTCACGCACCGATACTCCCGTCACCAAGTTGCACTCTTTTCCAGTTTTGCCTGATCAATTTGTGGATGCTGCATATTCTCCTTTGTTGTTGCCTAACCATGGTGCAGGAACTGGATGCGGCGCTCGACTTGAGCTGCTTGATGATGATGTGGAGACTACTGCGTCGGCTGCTGCTCCGTTGACTGCCCCCGCCGCTACGCCCACTGTCCCCGACGTCGATCACGCGTGCATGTCCCATGCACGTGGAACCGACGGGGTGCCCGAGTCGCCTGGGCTGGCGGCCTCGCACATGCCTGGGGCGGCCTCTTCGTCGCCTGGGCTGGCGGCCTCGCGCTTGTCTCGGGCGGCCTCTCCGTCGCCTGGGCTGGCGGCCTCGCTGTCGCCTCGGGTGGCCCCGCTGTTGCCTAGGTTGGCTGAGCCCGCGGCGCTGATGGATAGGGCACCTGATTCCCCTGGGCCGGTGGACTCGCCATCGGTGTCCCCTGGGCCGGCGGACTCGCCAACCACTGCATCCTCGTCGCCTGGCTCGTCGACGCCACTTAGCCTGTCTTCGCCGACCCTGACTGTGCCCTCTGTCGTGGCAGCTCCATCACCACCGCCACCTGTCGTCCTGCGTCCCCATACTCGCAGCAAGAGTGGCATCTTTCAGCCGAAGAAGCGCACCGATGGCACCGTCGCGTGGCTTGCGGCTTGTGTGGCGCATGCTGAGGCTGATCCTACAACTGAACCACGACATTTGCGAGCAGCACTTGGCATTCCGCATTGGCGTGCTGCGATGGAGCAGGAGATCTGTGCTCTTCGGAAAAACAACACTTGGCGTCTCGTTCCACCTCCATCTGGTGTCAATGTCATTGACTCTAAATGGGTATTCAAGGTGAAGAAGCATGCTGATGGCTCCATTGAGAGGTACAAGGCGCGCCTGGTTGCCAAGGGATTCAAGCAACGGTATGGCATTGATTATGAAGACACGTTCAGTCCTGTTATTAAACCAACTACTATTCGTGTTCTCCTCTCCTTGGCTGTTACTCGTGGATGGTCACTTCGACAGCTTGATGTTCAGAATGCCTTCCTTCATGGAGTTCTGGAAGAAGAGGTTTACATGCGTCAGCCGCCAGGTTTTGTTGATCCTGCTCAGCCACATCATTTGTGTCGCCTTGTCAAGGCTCTCTATGGTCTGAAGCAGGCCCCGCGTGCCTGGCATGCCCGTCTTGGTGCTGCTCTTCGTGCACATGGGTTCGTTCCTTCTACAGCGTACACGTCTCTGTTTATTCTTCAGCGACCTGAGGTGACTATGTACGTTCTGGTCTATGTTGATGACATTATTCTTGTCAGTTCGTCTGCCACTGGTACAGATCGGCTTGTGTCCTCTCTTGGCGCTCAGTTTGCTGTTAAGGATCTTGGGAGATTGCATTATTTTCTGGGCCTGGAGGTTCTTCATTCTGATGGTGGCTTGACTCTTACTCAGAAGAAGTACTCTCAGGATCTCCTGCGTCGTGCAGGTATGTTGCAGTGCAAGACTGCTATGACTCCCATGTCTGCCATAGACAAACTGACAGCTCTTGCTGGTGACTTGCTCTCTTCTGAGGATGCCACTGAGTACCGCAGCATTGTGGGTGGACTGCAGTACTTGCTCATTACTAGGCCAGAAATATCATTTGCAGTTAACCGTGTGTGCCAGTACCTTCATGCACCTCGTGATTCTCACTGGTCAGCTGTTAAGCATATCTTGCGCTATATTCGTCACACTGGTTCCTATGGACTCCATCTTCAGCCTGCACGTTCTGGACTGATCTCAGCATTTTCTGATGCCGATTGGGCTGGTAGTCCGGATAATCGGCGATCCACGGGGGGACATGCTGTGTTCTTTGGACCTAACTTGATCGCCTAGCAAGCCCGCAAGCAAGCTACGGTGTCTCGGAGTAGTACCGAAGCTGAGTACAAAGCCGTTGCTAATGCCACAGCTGAGATCATGTGGGTACAGTCATTGTTTCGAGAGCTGAAGGTCTCCCCAACTCAGCCACCTGTTCTTTGGTGTGATAACATCGGTGCTACGTATCTGTCAACCAATCCAGTATTTCATGCCCGAACGAAGCACATCGAAGTTGACTATCATTTTGCGAGGGAACGTGTTGCTCAGAAGCTCCTTCAGATTAAATTTGTTTCTTCTAAGGATCAGCTTGCTGATATTTTCACTAAACCCCTGCCCTTGCCTTCTTTTAAAGGATGTCGTCGCAATCTTAACCTCCTGAGTATTTCAGGACATAGTTAAGATTGAGGGAGGGTGTTAGACTAAGTATATATTAGATATAAGTGTTGTAACATAACCTGTATTTGTACAGTCCCTCTTATAAATATATGACAGTCATACCCACCAAGGGTATCGAGCATTGTTCCAAACCCCAATTTGTCTAACAATCCATATCCAACCACCTTGCCTTCGGACGAGATGCATGGCTAGATCAAAGCTGCGGCCATGACGGAGAGGCATAGAGGACACAAACAACCAATTGGGGTGTGGGAAAGAGGTTGCCTATAACCTTGTGGCTATAGGCACCCGTATGGAGGACTGGGAGATGGGATGGCGCTGAATCTTCGTCGGCAGCCGCCGTGGGGAGGGAAGTGCGCCTCCTCTCGTGTTCTTCGTTGAAAAGGTGGTGCGAGATCGCGAGGGAATTGGAGTGGCGGGGGGGAGGGGGGCGACGTGCGGCTAGATCCTGCTGACAAGGATTAAAACCCTAGCGGCGGCGAGGAATAAACCCTAGTGAACGGGATAAAAATCGAATCGAAAATAGACCTGAAATTCGTACCAAGAATACCCTCGAAATATTTGAGAGGGAAAATTTGATCAATTCGAAATATTTTTTTCTCCCAAAAATGCCCCTCGGGGTCTGATATAATACACGTGACATCAGCGTATTGCATTAGATCTGGACCATCGAATTCGCTCCAACGGACGGTCCATATCGTTCTGATGCACTATGAAATGACTCAAAATGATAAAAGAAATCACACCATCAATCCCATAGATGCGTGTACACGGGGTTACGAGGCTGTATCTTAACCCTTAGCTTGAGGAGATTACTCACATATCGCAATCAAATCACAGAAAAGAGACATTTGTAGATGGATTTACTTGAAGATGAATGATTAACCAAATTACAGTATCGCTGATTGTGATGGCATCTCTGTTATAAGTATTTGATCTAATTTAGATAGAGATTCTGTATGTGGCGGCCATGACGACAATGACGATGGAACTGGCAAAGAGTTGCAAAGAGACAAGACATGATTCTGGGGATGCCTGGATGCAAATTGGACCTTGAGGCCAATACAAAAGAGTCTTGTGCCGACCTCATGGAGTTGGTGGAAGGAGATACGACTATCTGTATGAGCACGTACATCGTACCGTTAGTCGTCTTCTCTTCTTGAGACTCCAATGGTAAACCATGCATTTTATATTAAAATGGTCCTCTCATCTTGTAATTTCCATATATATCTTTATTCCCTCATAAATACGTCCATTTCTGCAAGAAGACAATTAAACAAGGAGATATGCACATCTTAGTACGCAGGTTGAAGTGACAAACGCAGAAATATCTAAGAATATCCGGTTTAAATGAGGGAAATTATGCGTGTAAAATCCACTCACTAGTCACAGAGGTGACAAGAGAATCGTACTTATCAAGGCATATTAGAATGTATGTGTTTGCCTCCTCGCACAGAGCGGATGTGTGACTGCTGCCAAGAGTAGAAAGGTAATATTCACCGCATTGTATTGATAATAGGGCCTGACCCTTTATATACAGGAGAGTACAACAGATCGGGGGTCATGGCCTAGCTCTACGTGGCCACGATCACCTTGTGGGTAGTGGGCGTGCAGACATGCCCGAGTCTGGCTCGCGAGAGGACGAGGTCTTCCAACAGCCCCCCGCAGCCACAACAGGGTCTTCGACGATGTTGAGGCTGGACCGGAACTTTGTGAATATGGCAGTCAGCAGCCCCTTGGTGAAGATGTCTGTGAACTGGGACGTCGAGGGCACGTAGAGTACGTGCACGTCGCCAAAGGACACACTCTCGCGGAAGAAGTGGAGGTCGATCTCCACGTGTTTGGTGCGCTGGTGTTTACCGGGTTGGAGGAGAGGTACATGGCGCTGACGTTGTCGCAGTAGACGATCGTCGCGCTCGCCGGCGGCCGGTGCAGCTCATGAAGGAGTTGATGAAGCCAGCATGTGTCGGCCACGGCGTGCGCCACCACGCGGTACTCGGCCTCCACGCTTGAGCGCGACACCGTGTGCTGCCTCTTGGAGGACCAAGAGACGAGATTATCACCGAGGAAGAGGCAGAAGCCTGACATTGAGCGCCGCGTGTCCGGGCATCCTGCCCAGTCGGCGTCGGAGTAAGCCACAAGGTTGGTGCCGCTGCTGCTGCGTCGCAGGTGAAGCTAGAGATGAGCGGAGCCGCATACGTACTGCAGCAAGCGCTTGAGAAGAGTGAAGTGTGCCTTGTGCGGATCATGCATGAACAAGCATAATTGCTGCACGACATATGGGAGGTCCGGCCGCGTCAGTGTCAGGTATTGCAAGGCGCCAACCAAACTCCGGTACAGCGCGGGGTCGGAGACGGGAGCACCGGCAAGCGATGAGAGCTTGCTTTGGTATTGGCTGGCGTGGCGACGGGCTTACAATTGAGCATGGCGGCGCGATCGAGTATCTCGAGGGCGAACTGCTGCTGCAAGAGGAAAAGCACGGAGCTGGTGCGGTGCGTGGTGATGCCGAGGAAAGTGGTACAACTTGACAAGATCGGTCATGGCGAACTCAACATGCAGAGCGGCTATGGTGGAGCGTAGCAGGTGGGTGGAGCTAGTGGTGAGCAGGATATCGTCTATGTACATCAGGAGATACACAGTGTCGGCGGCGCTGTGGAGTATGAAAAGCGAGGAGTCGCATTTGGACGCATGGAAGCCGAGCGACAGGATGAAGGCGTGGAAGCGGTGGAACCATGCCCGCGGCGCCTGGCGCAGCCTGTAGAGAGATTTGCGGAGTTGGCAGACGTGTGTGGGCCGAGCGGCGTCGATAAACCCCGCGGGTTGCTGGCTGTAGACGATGGAGTCGAGCTCACCATGTAAGAAGGCGTTCTTCACGTCCAGTTGGTGAATGGGCTAGTTCGACGATACAGCGAGGCTGAGGACGACCCCGATCGTCGATGGCTTCACCACTGGACTAAAGGTTTCACCGAAGTCGATGTCGGGTCATTGAGTGAATCCGCGGAGCACCCATCTCTCTTTGTAACAGGCGAGAGTGCCGTCAGGATGCAGCTTGTGGCAAAAGACCCACTTCCCTGTCATCGTATGAGTACATGCAGGACGAGCAACAAGAGACCACATATTGTTTTGCAACAGAACACGATACTCATCACACATGGCGGCATACCAGTTCGGATCCTTAAGAGTTTGTTTGTAGGTAGAAGGGATGGGTGAGATGGCGGTACTGGTGGCCTCGGCGATAAGAGAATGAGGGGAGAAGAGGGCTTTAGGTTGCAGAAAACCGGACTTCCCCCGAGTCTGCATGGTGTGTGCGTTACGGCGCGACGTGATTGGTACGACGCGGGGTGGCAAGGGACGGCCAAGTTGCGAGCATGAACTGGCCGGGGGGTACGGTCGCTGTCGCAAGTGGCCGACAACGGGCTAGGGGAAGGTACTGAATTGGCGGGTGGTGAGCCGCATGCGGGGGGGGGGGGTAGTGTGCGCGGGTCCCGGAGGAGATGGGCGTGCAGGTCTGGCGGGAGGCGATCCCGACGGGGATGGGGGGCCGCTGGGTTGGTTGGGGCGTACGAGGTAGGTGTGCCAGTGGGTACGGTCAGATTGGGTGCGAGGTAATCGAGGAGGATCGGTTGTGGGGATCTGGTCACGGGATTGTTTGTGGCGTGGGAGGCTGGTGTGGTATCAGTGTATGGGAAAATACTCTCGTCGAAAATGATGTGTCGGGAAGTGATTACTTGCCGCGTCTCGAGGTGAAGGCAACGATAGCCTTTGTACTCAAGAGGGAGACACGCAACGACGAGACTGCGGGGCTAATTTGTGGGGCGTGGTGGCATATAGGTTAGGGTAACAGAGGCACCCAAAGGTACGCAAATGATCGTACGTGGGGGGTACGCCATGCAACATAAAATGAGGAGTGTTGTTGTCAATGGCACGCGAAGGACAAAGGTTGAGAAGATGAGTGGCAGTGTTGAGACTTTCCACCCAAAATTCCGGCGACATATGAGCTTGGAGAAGGAGGGTGCGCATGATGCCGTTAGTGGTGCGGATGGCCCTCTCAGCTTTGCCATTTTGGGGGGAGGTGTGCGGGCAGGAGAGACGGAGAGAGATGCCATTCTCAGAGAGGAAGGAGCGTAAACGAACGTTGAGGGATTCATCCCAGTTGTCACACTGAATACATTGAATGCAAAGATAAAACTGCGTGAGCACATAGGCATAAAAGCATATGAGAATGTCAGCAGCATCAGACTCGTGACCGAGGGGGAAGCTCCATGAGTAATGGCTAAAATCATCAACTATTATGCATAGCCGGAACAACTAGGAACCGGTGATGTCCACAAGTCACTATGGATAAGCTGAAATGGAGAAGTAATAAATGTACTAGAGGTAGGGAAAGTTAGCCGTGGCTGCCGCCCTAGCTGGCAAGCCTCACAAGTGGCCAAGGGAGGAATGCCGGAAGTACATAAAAGGAAATCTTTAGCTAAGCTAGATAAGGAGGCGCGGCTAGGATGCCCTAAGCGCCGATGTCACAGGTCGCCCACGTCAGCAGTGAGAGCGGTAGGTGACTCGCCGAAGAACGGGTAGAGGCCGGTGGAGCTATTTGACCTCATGAGAGGCGTCCTGGTCGCTAGATCCTTCACAAGAAAGCCATGAGAGTCAAACTCGACAGAAACAGAATTGTCAGTGGTAAATTGTCGAACAGAGAGAATGTTCTTAATGACGGAAGGGGAGAAAAGAACATGGTTGAGAGAGAATGGGCAGGGTGGGAGAGATGCGGTGCCGGTAGCCAGAACAGGCATGTACGAACCATCGCCTACCACTATGGATGGGTGCTCTGAAGAAAAACAAGACAAGCTCAAGTTACCTGCGTTGTTGGTGATGTGGCTCAAGGCGCCCGTGTCGAGGTACTACTCTCCGGCGCCAGCGGGCTGCAGGGACATGTTGGTCATGGCGGTGTGGAGCAGCCCAGTCTAGTCCCATGAGGGTGGTGGCGGAGTGGCGAGCTGGGGTGGTGACGGTGCTGCGCCGTATGGTGGAGTCGTGTCGTACGCCGGAGGCGCGCCGTAGACCATGGGGTAGGCTTGGTGTGGGACGCCAGGTCGTGGAGCGAGCATGCCCGCGGCGTTGGGCGGCACCCAGGGATCGCGGCCAGCGGAAGGGAACGGGGTGCCCCACGAGGCGAAATACCCCATCCAGGGCTGCTGCGACGGAGAGAAAGCAGTTGGAGGCCCGCCACGTCCGCCGTAGCCGCGTCCATGGCCACGCCCCCCACGTTCGGAGGGGATGGAGCGATCTGCCTGGTGTGGCTGCTGTTGTGCCCCACGGTCTCCTGATCCAGCGGTCCCCGAGCCGCCAGCGCCCGAGGAGGAGCCGCCGGTAGTGGCGATGAGGGCGGTGGTACCCGCGGTGCGGGCACATGCGTCCAGGTTGATTTCCTCCAGCATCATCCTGGAGCGGGTCTAGACAAAGTTGGGGAACGACACCTGCATTGGGAGCAGCAACACCATCACCTGGAACCACGGAGAGAGCCCGCAGATGAGCTGCAGGGTCAGAGTCTTGTCGGAGACGTGCTCGTCGAGCTTGTCGAGCTCATCGGCGAGCGCCTTGAGGCGCCGGCAGTACTCACCTATCCGGAGGTCACCCTGGACTGTGGACCGGAATGCGGCGCTGGACCATGGACCGGAACACGGCGTCGACGTGAACGGCACAGCCCGCGAGGTTATCGCGGAAGAAGGCATCGAGGAGCACCCAGGCGTGATATGCAGTGGTATCTTGGGCAGAAATGACATTCGGAGGTCGCCCTGGACTGTGGACCGGAACGCGGCACTGACGTGAATGGCACGGCCCGCGAGGTTATCGCGGAAGAAGGCATCATGGATCACCCAGGCGTGATATGCGGTGGTATCTTTGGCAGAAATGACATCATAGAGCTCATTGGTAATCATACCGTAGATCATGAGAAGGATCTGGAAATCATCTTGGCGCCACTGAGACGTCTGCTGGAGGGGCTCGGAGTGGACGAGGACGTGGCTCTCCACGCCGGACTTGCGAAAGACGAAGGACATGATGCAGCGCCACTTCGAGTAGTTGCCGGAGATGGGATCCAGCTTGAAGTCGATGTGCACCCCGATGTTGACGGCATGTATCGAGGGCGGCAGCACAGTGGAGGAGGAGGTGCCATCAGAGAGGGCCGCCCCGAGCGGTGACACGGTGAGGTTCAGCGAAGCGGTGGCTGGGGGAGCAATGCTAATGGGCAGCGGACTAGTGGTGGTAGGCAGTGGAGAGGAGGTGGGAGGGGGAAAAGTAGCAGGCAGTGGCGCGCTGCCATGGGGTAGTTCCCCGGAGTCAGAGCCGGCGTCAGAGGCATGAGAGCCGGTCATGGAAAGGAAGGAAAGAAATCGCTCTGGTGCCAAGTAGAAAGGTAATATTCACCGCATTGTATTGATCATAGGGCCTAGCCCTTTATATACAAGAGAGTACAAGAGAGAGGGGGCCATGGCCTAGCTCTACGTGGCCACGATCACCGCGTGGGTAGTGGGCGTGCAGACGTGCCCGAGTCTGGCTCGCGAGAGGACGAGGTCTTCCAACACCAAGTTGTCTGCCGATGTCTTCATGCAGGTGTAGTGGTACATGGCAATCATATTTCCCTTCCTGAAAGTTGTCATCTCAACACACATCTTTATAATCTAAGCGCGTGGACATGTGAAATACATATTCTTGAGCGTGCTCCATACCTCTTGTGTGGAGCCAAGGAGGGTCACATGCTAGAGAACTTCTTCATTGAGCGAGGAGACAAGATAACCCATGATAGTTTGGTCTTGGAGCATCCACTCATCATCTGGAGGGTTTGGGTGACGTCCCCCTTGTCATCGAGTGGAACAAGACTTGACAACGGATGGATCGCACCATCTATGAGCTTGATTAGATTGTTAATTCAGAGCAGAGCTAAAGACCCGAGTCTTATAGAGGAGAAAGTTTTTGCTGGTGTGGCAAATTGGGACAAGACCATGCGAAGGAGTGAATATCATGGAAGCGAAAGGACTATGATGAAAACAACACACAATGAAGAATATGTCAGAGCGCTAAGGGCAACCTAAGGAGATGAGGCTATGCTAGTCACTGCTAAGTCAATAGATATGATACTATGGAAATAAAATAGTAGACTTGATCGACACACCAATACATTGACTGCACCCTTGTATTTGTATCATGCCCTAGGACAAAACTGCTTAGCCATATCAAAAGATTAAAGAGAAATTACAAGGTTTAGTTATAGATTATTGTTAGTATCATGATTATTGTACAATGATGTGTTCTATACAAGTCTAGCACCTTAACAGTGTGTTTGTATGTGTTCATGTTATCTTGGTATGATGGATCCATGAGTACATTCAAACAAAGTAGTCTACGAACACATGGAGAGTATCCAAACAGAGTAGTAGATGGTCCTTTCGAGCTAGGTCGTATGGTGTTGCCACTAACACTTCAACTTGTGTGTCCAAGTTGCCATCGTACCAGCGGCTCATCTGACGAGAGCACACATCCACTCTGTGGAACCATATTTTACTAGCAAAGCCCACACCATAATACACAAAATGCCATTCCTTGTGAATTATCGTTTTAATGGCATCCATGGGTCGAGCACCACCATATTTAGCTCGTAGCCATAGACACATACCATTTTAAAGTTCTTTTGCTTGTACACATGGATATCTATAGGAAAGCAACCAATGCAAGTCGTGGCCTCAATCCAAAATTCTAAACACCCGAACACAATTTCAATCCTCAAATCAAAATACCAAACACAATATGCCTCCTTATCCCCTTATTCAAATATACGACATACCTAGTTGTGAATGATATTTTTTTTGTTTACGAAAAGGAGCATAATCTCCGAGCTTAACATCAATTAATGCACACAACTATCTTTTATTGTGAAGTGTCGAGTCTTACAAGAAAATTTAGAAGGTGAGAAAGGCTTTGCCGACCACAATAGATATTACATGATACAAATTTGCAACATCAATCCTATTGCTAAAATGCCAACCAAATTGGTTGAGCATATTAGATGCTACTGTCTTCAAGTGGTTGCAATGAGAGATCAGAGAATCTAGACCCTCCACACGCTGAAGTGAGAACCATGTATGGATTCAAAACGCAGCAAAGAGGGTATAACCTACAAGAAGGGAAACTCTCGTATTTCCAATTAGCCCAACATAAACCACATACCCTGATAAGCCATATGCCGCCCCAAAAAGAAAAAACAGCTCTCAAACATATTCGAGTCACTACTTGTGTTGGGGATCATCCCCAGCCCAAGTACGTTCATCGGTCAAGGCTTTCCATCTTTTTCGATAGGCAACTCAAGGCGCTTTCAAAAATCACTATCGGTAATGTTCGTGCGGGTGAAAGAGTCACAACATCGTTGCTCAAGTCCAATTGCAGCCTTTTTACCGAAGTCTTTGGAGTATTTCTTCAAGTAGAGATTGATGCCGTGAAGAGGTGTTTTCAAAAGATTTCATTGTAATTCTTAGTCATAAGAGTTACTTTGTATTTTCTTGAATCTTAGGTCTAAATCAGTATACCAGTAATTGTTATGAGTATGAATAAAGTTGCAGGTGTTTTTAAAAAAAACTACCCTCCATGAGAGACATGCAAAGGGACGTTCCTCGGTTATTGGGATCCATACTTTTTGGGTGTGGCTAGCTCTCATCTGCATAAAAATTAGTTAAGTCACATCCAACTCATACACCATTTAATTCTACCAAAAGATTAATGTGTTTTTGTTAAACTAAATGACATCCTGCATGTTGCTGCGGGAGTCGGTTGCAATATATTTGAAGAAGATTTGATTGTGTGCAATATAAATGTTTAAATTAGTAACATGTGAAACTGAAATTAAGAATACATATGACTTATTATATTTGATTATGTATATATGTAAAATTTATTGAATACTCCATCCGTCCAAAAATACTTGTTGGAGAAATGGATAAAAATGAATGTATCTAGAATTAAAATATGTCTAGATACGTCCATTTCTCCGAAAGAAAACATTTTCGGACGGAAAGAGTACAAGTAGAATAATAGAATGAAAAATATTGTTCCATGCATGGTTTTCTCCGACAAGTATTTTCAGACAGAGAGCAGGTATAAGTAGAATAATAGAATAAAAAATATTTTCTCATGCATGGTTACATGTGGTGGTGGGTCTTTTTCCATGCATGGTTGCATGTTGAGGTGGGTCTTATCCCATCTATAATTATATGATGATGTGGCATGTTTGCATGTTGAGATAAGTATGTTAGTAGGGGTTACTCTCTTAGGTATACATGTAGGATTAGACAAGTAAAGGAGAGAGATACAAGGCGTCAGAAGGGGACGCAATCACCGTCCTAGGTGCTGACTCATCAAAGACGTAGTTGATGACGACACAACGAAGAACACAACAGAAGCGCAAGATTCTAAATTTAGTCATAAGTGTCTGCTTAACATCCACTGCGATTTGGGAGGAATGTTAGAAATTTATTTTTGTTTAAGATAGAGATAAGAGTTAGAGATAGAATAAGTTTAAATCATGTATGACTCGCCCTTTACTCTTCAAATCCCTCTCATTCGTATTGTACTTCTATATATATATATATATATATATATATATATATATATATATATATATACCTACCTCATACGAGGGCAGATCAATAAAAATATAACGGGGATTCATATTTTCTACAGATGTGACTTGGTTAATTATTATGTCCCAATTCTAAGGAGACTTTGCTAAGTTATCTTTTGTTAAAAAAAACCGGGACAAAGGTACAAAAGTTAAAATCTTAAACATTAACAGTACTATGAGTTTCCAACTAAACTTAAAATGTATGATTATATTACTTATAAGTTCATAGTACATTGACGGTAAAAACTCATGAGGAATGAATTTGCAAATGATATGAGTGACGCTATGATCGAATTATATTACACTCCAGCAAGCTAGACAGAGAGACCGGAGCCCCTAAACTTGGCCTCGCTGATGGCATCGATCTTTCGTGCCGTCTCCGGCGATAGATGATTCTCCCAGTCCCCGACCTGGCCGCGCCGGAAGAACGAGCTGTTCTCCACAACGCCAAACGTGAGCTCTGTCTTGCCGCCCTTGGTCGCCTCGAGCCCGGTCATGTGCTCGAACGAGCACAGCTTGACGATGGCGTCCACCGCGCAGACTTCCTCCTCCTCCACACTGAACGGGCATCCAACAAACTTGGCCAGCCTCCGCACGTGTTCCGCCGGGTCTCGACTCATCTCTTCGTACCTGAAGAAGAGCACCTGCTCGGGGTTCGCGGAGTGCGCGCGCCAGTACCCTAGGACATGATCCCAGTACGGCCCGAACGGCGACACGCCGTCGCAGAAGTAGTCGGCGGCGGTCTCAACCGAGAGCGGCTCCAGACCGTCCCTGACCCTGAATTTGTTCGCGAAGTTCCAATGCGAGATGAGGGTGTCCTTGGGGTCGCGGCACACGTACACGATCTTGCAGCCCGACGCCACGACCGACCTCGGCAGCGACACGAAGGGGACGTGCGTGGCGAAGAGCCTTGGGTCCGGGAGCTCGTCGAGGTCCGGGATCCTGTTCTGCGTGTAGAGCTGGTAGTCGAGAAACTTGATGCACTCGTGAGGACCATGGATGTTAAACGGGTGGCCGCAGGAGTCCGCGGGGTGCTCCCTCCGGTGCACCGTGGAGTAGAGGAGCGCCTTGATCCAGGTCGTACCGGACTTGGGCAGTGTGGCCACGATGATGTCCGAGGGGCGCGCGGCGAAGCATGCGTCGGCGACCATCGTGCCGACCATTGGAGCCAGGCTGCTGTGCCAGCCATTGTCGTGGCGGTAAAGCTGGTAATTGGAGAGGGCAGGGGAGCACGGCCAGGAGGACACCAAGTTGGTGAACTGCTGGTAGAGCTCTTCGTTGGTTTTGGCCTCGCCTTCTTGCGGTGGAGAGATTCGCATGGAGGGGGAGGAAGACATCGTGTTGCAGCAAGAGCCTGCGGTCAAGATAATTGCAGCAGCATATATAAACACCAAACTCTATTTACTAATAGAAGAGAGTCATTGCATTATTCTCTGCATCGAAATGTTGTTGGTAGTTGCCATCAATCATGCTGACACGGCAGTAATGTAATCCCCACGTGGTCCAATCTATCAAGGACATCGATGTGATGTCGAGAGCGTGAGACGATACTTGACCTACACAAAAGGGACAAAATCCATGGATGGTCAGAATGTGACCGATTTCTGCGGCCGGCAGTAAGGCCAACTCCAGCGACTCCAAACGGATGACCGGTTTGGTTTATTTTTGTCCGTTTGGGGCGATAATGGAGTCGTCCATGTCCGCTTGGGGCCGTTGTGCTGTCGGTTCGTCCCACGCGTAGCCGCATCTAATTCATATTTGGGGTGGACGTGATTAAAAAAAGCAAAAACTAAAATAAAATGTCGAAAAAATAAAATAAACGCAAACATAAAAACATTAAACATAATTAAACATCACCGCCACAAAACGGCCAAGTTCCACAGTTCACATAGACATAATTAACATAAAAAAACGTCGCCCGCACGCTCCTGCCGTGCCCATTGATGTCGTGGTCGTGGCCGTCTTCAGTGGCCGCTGTTGTCGTCGTCGTCGCTGACGAGGTCGACGTAGTCCGGCAGCGTCCAGAGGTGGGATGGCGGTGCCTGGTACACGGGGGCTTGCTGGAAGGCGGGAGGTGCCTGCACCACCTCCTCTCATGGCGACGCCTCCCGCTCCGGTGACCGCGGTGGCGTGAGGCACCAGTGTCGTGGTTTTAAGTCTGACAGTAATGTAGGGGGGTAGGTATGGAGAGGCAAGATCTTAGTTATGGAAAAGTTGTAAGCACACGAGGTTTACGAGTTCAGGCCCTTCTCGAAGGAAGTAATAGCCCTACGTCTCGGAGCCCGGAGGCGGTCGACTGGATTATGCGTGTATGGTTTACAGGGGTGCGAACCCTTTACACTGAGGAGGGGGTGGCTTATATAGAGTTCGCCGGACCCCTCCGGCCCTCAGTTGTGCAGGGTTTTAAATACATTAAGGTCGGGCGTTACTGGTAACGTCCCTAATAAAGTGCTATGATGACCATAAAAGCTACTTAATAACCGACCGTTAGCGTGCGGAGTGCCTTTAGGTCTCCTGGCCGTCGAGTGGTTTGGTCTTGGTCGAGTGATTGCTTCTTGGTCGAGTGTCTTCGAGTCTGTCGAGTGGAACACCTCCAAGTCGATTGAAAGGTGATTTCTTCTAGAGATGTCCTTGGGTAGGGCAGTTGGGACAGGTCCATGACCCTACCCTAGGTACATAGCTTCATCATTAGCCCCCGAATGGATCGAGGTTTGAGTGGGGAAGGAGTTGAGAATTCTCCGACTCATTTTTCATGCCATGAGCAGATCTGGTTTCGAATCAATGAACCTGAGTGATGACAGCAACTTCCTTTTCAGTCGCCATGATCCATTCTTAGTTTTTTTTGTCGAGTGAGTTTCTTTACTTGAAAGGCTCCGAGTGACGGCATGGAGGAGATCTTCCCTCTGACAAGTTGTTCTGCTGCCCGCAGATTTCGCGGGATTCGGATATTAGGAAGCGCGCGGGACGGGGGAGGCCGTAGTAATCGGATGGGATAGGGTGGAGCCGCCTCGATCTTCGCGCCACCTTTTTCGCCACGTATCGCGTGCGCGATTGTTACGGGATTTGACAGGACCGCCCGGGCCTACCAGTCAGCCACTCGGAAGCGACCTCATATAAGGCGTCGGACGGGGATTTCTTGAACAGCGCGTTCCCATTCCCTCTTCTCCTCTTCAAGCTTCTTCGTCGCGCTCGCGCTCGCTCTCGCCCCAGCGCCTCCGCTCCGTACGCGTCTCGCCGGCGACGATGGGGAAGGAGAAGACGGCGGCTCTGGAGCGGGCGAAGAAGGCGACGGCAAAGGCGAAGGGGAAGGCGACTAGTCGGGGTGGATCTTCCTCGCGAGCTGGCCTGCCGAAGGGCTGGATCCAAGGCGACTGGATCCGCTCGGCGATCCGCCAAGAAGACCTCGATGACCTAGCCGAAGGAGGGCTGATCCCCCATGGATCGGCGCGACTTCCGGGGAAGAGACCGAGCCGCAACCTCAGGAGGGTGAGCGCATTCTCCTTGCCACCCACGTCGACCGTGGATTTTCCTTGCCTCCTCACCCTTTCTTTCGGGGATTTTCTGAATTTCTTTGGGGCACAACTCCACCACTTCACTCCCAACACAATCGTGTATCTCGCTGCTTTCGTGTCTTTGTGCGAGAATTTCTTGGGTTGTCGGCCTCACTGGGGTCTTTTCAAGCACATTTTCACCTGTCGTTCTCAGACGGTGAAAAAGGCCAATCCGAGTGACGAGAGAACACAAGTGATTCAGATGTGTGGGGGTCTTGGTGTTCAGATGAGAGGGAAAAGTTCCTTTCCAGCCATGATTCTTCCCGACTCGGTTCGCGGATGGCAGTCGACCTGGTTTTACTGCAAAGACCAGTCGAGCCAGGCCATCGACTGGCCTCCCTCCTTTTACCATGGACCGAGTGAGGAAACCCTCCTCTTTGAAGGTGCTCCCAGAGGAGAAGGCACAGGTTAGGGTGCTGGTCGAACGAGTGGTCCAGCTTATCCGTGACGGGGTCACCGGTATGGATCTCTCGGAGGTTTTCCTTCAGCGGCGCATCCAGCCTCTTCAAGCCCGAGACCATCCGATGTGGATGTATTCGGGTCTTGACGACTCCACTCGGATTCCACCCGGAGGAGGTCGATGACGACACACTGGAGAAGTGGCTGTCGGGCATGACCGGAAACAAGGACAACCCCAGGGGAGCCAGGAGAGTTCCTCCATTCGACCAGTCCCATGTACCAGAGAAGGTCCGATTCTGAGCTTTTGATTGTAATCTGAATTCACTCGCGTAGCTGCCTATACTGCGTCGACTGACTTTGTTCTTCCTGCTTTCTTTCAGGCCCTTATCGAAATGTATTCAATGCCCAACGGAGAGCAAGAGCAGGACCCGGAAGGAGAGGCGAGCGGCGGCGACAATGGCGAATGGGACTCTGATGGTGAAGGGGACGAAGAAAGTGACGACCCAAGTGACGAAGAAGAAGTCGAGTCGCCTCCTCGCAGGGAGAGGCGGTCCAAACTTGACCAAGAACGACCGAGCGCCCGTGAAAAGGCGATTGCTCAAGCTGGTCAGTCTTCAAAGCGTCCTCGGACCTCTTCGCCAACTCCAACTGAAAAAGCGTCAAAGCATCCCAAAGTCACAGAGCCGAAGTTTCGGAAGGCGTTGTCGAAGATTAAGATTGACATCCCCGTCGCTTCTGCGTGAGTGTCTCCCTTTATATTCACTCAACGCCCCGTGCTATTTGTTTTTCTTGTTTTAACTGGACGAACTTTGGAACTGGCAGCGCTGCTACTTCCAGGACCTCAGCTTACAGGGACGATGATGAGGTAATGGAGGATGCGGTCACTTCTAATCTGGGTATGATTTCTACCATTTTGTCTTTATTTTGGTCGACTCAACTGCAATGTGTACCATTGGGTGATGTGATTTTGTCGATTGAACTTTGAACAGCTCCTAACATTATTGACCTCCCCGATGATGATCAAGAGCCTGGGAGGCCTTTGACGAGGAAGAATAGGCAAGCTCCTGCAAGCAAGGTGCCACAGTCGACGCCGAGGGCGGAACCAGTCGTTCAGGATGCTGGTGATGCCAATCGGGGTTCTGTTACCTTTGTCGTGCCATTGTCGAGTGCCTTGCCTTCTTCGTCGACTGCTCAGGCCCCTGTCGACCCACCTTCAGTTTTTGCGACCCATCATGTCCCAGAGGACGAAGTGAATGCTGCCAAGGAAGCCATACGCCAGGCGGGCATTATGATGGAGAAGATGAAGACAGTGCGGGACGCCAGTCAGGCCGCCTACGACGCCAGCTCGACTCTCCAGAGCAACGTTCAGGTTAGTTGGTCGCCGCTTGTTCTGTTAGGATATGCTATCTGAAGACTCTTTTCCGAAAATCTTTGCATCTGTACACCCACTGGGTGCGTCGATTGAATTTTTGAACTAGTGGGGGCACGCTGAGTGCACCCACTGGGTGTAGTCCCCGAGACTACGGTGGACTGCTGGCAGTCGACTGTAGTCTTTGTATTTTGATTCTTTCGCTCGATGTGGTCTGGCCGCGTCGAGTGTAAACCGAACTGGTAGTTTGTCTCTTCTGCTCGGTCTGGGCGAGTGGGATCAGAACCGGTGGGGGCACGCCAAGTGCACCCACTGGGTGTAGTCCCCGAGACCGCGGTCGACTGCTGGCAGTCGACTGTGGTCTGAGTTCTATGGTCTGAGTTCTTCTTTCTCTCCCTTTTTTACTCCTGCACTCGACTCCGGCGGGCCGGTCGAGTGGGATCATAACCGGTGGGGGCACGCAAAGTGCACCCACTGGGTGTAGTCCCCGAGACTATGGTGGACTGCGGGCAGTCGACCGTAGTCTTAGTATTTATTGTCTTTGTCGTTTTTCGCTGTAAAATAACTTCTCCTCCCTGATTGCAGAAATCTTGTGATCTTGGAGCTCGCTTTGCTGACTTGGAGAAACAGCAGATCCAACTGAACCTTGACTTGGAATTGGCCAAGACAGAGCTGCAAAAGGCCAAGGACGACGCCAATGGTAAGACGAGCTTGTCGACTGGTTTGTCTTAGGCTTGAGTACCCTTCTGCTCTTTCTGAATCAAGCACCATTTCTTTGCAGAAAAACTGAGAGAAGCTCTGGCGAAGAAGGATCAGGATTTGGCTGCTGCTCAAAAGGAAGCTGACGACAGAACCGCTCTGGCTGAACAGAAACTGGCTTCGGTCGGCCAGTTGGAAGAAGAGAACACCAAGATGAAATCTGCTCTGAACGAAGCCAACAAGGAGTGCACGCGCTTGAAGAAGGACAATCTCAACCTGTACGAGAAGATGGAAGGCATCGCTCGCAGGAGGGACGATCTGGAGAGCTATCTGAGGAGCCTTGCCAAGAAGTTGTTCATCAAGCTTGAAGGTACACATTTTGTTCCGACTGATGTTTTTTGTCGACTCAGCATACGAAAATTGACTTATCCTTGGACCGTGAATGCAGAGTTTTGCCAGAACTTCGAGGAGGAGACTGGGCGGATTGAGCCAGGTTTGGACCCAATCAATTCTCCCGTGAAAGATGAAACGGCCATGAATCTGCTCCGACTGGAATCCCGCATCGACGGTGTTGTGGACTACTTGGCTCGACTGAAGGTCGCCATGTCACGGATCGACACGGCACTTTGGCCAGAGGCCATGCTCCAGAATGATCTTGTCCCTGATGACTCGACTTAACGAGATCCCTGATCAAGTGCAGGAGTGGAAGAAATCTTCTGCCTGGTGTGGTGCTGATGTGGCTCTGTCTTTGGTTCGTGTCCACTGCAAGGAGGTGCGACAAGATAAACTGGCAGCAATCAAGGTCGCCAACACCCAGAAGCATGACTTCCGAACATTTATGGAGACTTTCATCGTTGCGGCCACTCGGATCGCCGACAGCGTCGACCTGGACGAGTTCATCGAGCCTGCCAGTCCTCCTCCTGCGGAGTGAACAAACTTTTATGCCCCACCTTAAATTTAACTCGGAATGCCGAGTGGTTTTTGTAACCGTTTAACTCTTTCGGGCTGAATGCCCGAGCACTTCGATCTGTGGTCTGGAACCTTTAGGATTTATCTGAACTTGGTTTATCATTGAATATCTTCATGAATCCCCCGTCGAGTGGAACTCGTTCTTCATTCGAGACAACTTTTGTATTTGTGGCGCAGCTCCGAAGGAGAAGGTAGCATTCGACCTGCGCCTCGTCATCCTTGCGGGTCGGCGATGGAGCACGCATTGTATTTGTGGCGAAGCTCCCAAGGAGAAGGTGGAAGTAGACCTGCACCTCATCGTCCTTGCGGAGTGGGATGGAGCGCACATTGTATTTGTGGCGAAGCTCCCAAGGAGAAGGTGGCAGTCGACCTGCACCTCATTACTGCAGAGCGGGATGGAGCGCATGTTGTATTTGTGGCGAAGCTCCCAAGGAGAAGGTGGCAGTCGACCTGCACCTCGTTACTGCAGAGTGGGATGGAGCGTACGTTGTATTTCTGGCGAAGCTCCCAAGGAGAAGGTGGCAGTCGACCTGCACCTCGTCGTCCTTGAGGATTGAGATGTGTTTCGTACTTAGACGAGTACTGGACTGCAGCTAAGCCCCCGAGTAGGAGGCTGTCTCACCACTCGGTAGGAGTTTCAAATACTAAGGCGAGTACTGGACTGCAGCTAAGCCCCCGAGCGGGAGGGTCGCTCACCACTCGGTAGGATTTTGAAATACTTAGGCGAGTACTAGACTGCAGCTAAGCCCCCGAGCGGGAGGGTCGCTCACCACTTGGTAGGATTTTCAAATACTTAGGCGAGTACTGGAATGCAGCTACGCCCTCGAGTGGGATGGTCGCTCACCACTCGGTGGGATTTTCAAATACTTAGGCGAGTACTGGACTGCAGCTAAGCCCCCGAGTGGGAGGGTCGCTCACCACTCGGTAGGATTTTCAAATACTTAGGCGAGTACTGGACTGCAGCTAAGCCCCCGAGTGGGAGGCTGGCTCACCACTCGGTAGGATTTTCAAATACTTAGGCGAGTACTGGACTGCAGCTAAGCCCCGAGTGGGAGGCTGGCTCACCACTCGGTAGGATTTTCAAATACTTAGGCGAGTACTGGACTGCAGCTAAGCCCCCGAGTGGGAGGCTGGCTCACCACTCGGTAGGATTTTCAAATACTTAGGCGAGTACTGGACTGCAGCTAAGCCCCCGAGTGGGAGGCTGGCTCACCACTCGGTAGGATTTTCAAATACTTAGGCGAAACGGGTTCGCAGCTAAGCCCCCGAGTGGAGGCTGGCTCACCACTCGGTAGGAAATTATTTTTACAAACTTAGGCGAAACGGATTCGCAGCTAAGCCACCCGCTGGGGGATTTCCCACGCAAACAAAAACAATAACAATCACTGGGAAAATTATAACGCTCTTGTCTTTGATAAATAAACTACAGGAGTTTTTCTTATTACATCTCATCCGAGTGAGAATTCAAGTATAAAAGGGGCGGAGCAGCTCCGCATTCCAGGCTCGTGGCTCATCAATCTGGCGATCGACATTATAAAGGTGGTACGCTCCATTGTGGAGGACTCTGGTGACTATGAAGGGCCTTCCCAAGTAGGAGCGAGTTTGTGTGGTTTCTGTTGATCCACTCGGAGGACCAAGTCTCCTTCTTGGAAGGCTCGACTCTTCACATTTCTGGCATGGAATCGACGCAAGTCTTGCTGATAGATGGTCGATCGGATCATGGCCATTTCTCTTTCTTCTTCCAGGAGGTCGACTGCGTCCTGCCGGGCTTGTTCTGCTTCATCTTCAGAGTAGAGCTCGACTCGGGGTGCGTTGTGAAGCAGGTCACTCGGCAAAACTGCTTCGGCTCCGTAGACCAGAAAGAATGGGGTTCTTCCGGTCGATCGGTTCGGGGTTGTCCTCAATCCCCAAAGAACTGATGGAAGCTCGTCGACCCATGCACCTGCTGCGTGCTTGAGATCGCGCATCAATCGAGGTTTCAGTCCTTTGAGAATTAAGCCGTTTGCTCTTTCCGCTTGTCCATTCGACTGGGGGTGAGCGACCGAAGCGTAGTCGACTCGTGTGCCCTGAGAGGCGCAAAAGGCCCTGAATTTGTCGGAATCGAAGTTTGACCCATTGTCAGTGATGATGCTGTGCGGAACTCCATATCTGAATATCAACTCTCTGATGAAACTGATAGCAGTGCAAGCATCAAGATTCTTGATAGGCTTAGCTTCAATCCATTTGGTGAACTTGTCGACTGCTACTAGCACATGAGTGAAGCCGCTCCTGCCCGTTCTCAGTGGTCCAACCATGTCCAGCCCCCAAACAGCGAAGGGCCAGACGAGTGGAATGGTTTTCAGGGCTGACGCGGGCTTGTGCGACATATTGGAGTAATACTGACATCCTTCACATTTGTCGACTATCTCTTTCGCCATTTCATTCGCTCTTGGCCAGTAGAATCCCGCTCGGTATGCTTTAGCCACAATGGTCCGAGAGGACGCATGATGACCACAGGTCCCCGAGTGGATATCATCAAGGATCATCTGACCTTCTTCTGGTGTTATACACTTCTGACTGACTCCAGTCGCGCTTTCTCTATACAACTGTCCCTTTATGACTGTAAAGGCCTTGGATCGACGGACGATCTGTCGAGCCTCTTCTTCGTCCTCTGGGAGTTCTTTCCTTAGGATGTACGCGATGTACGGTATTGTCCAGTCGGGAGTGATGACCAAGACTTCCATGATCAGGTCGACCACAGCTGGAACTTCAACTTCAGTCGGATCCGTGGCACTTTTTGGCTGCGGGGCCTCTTCAGTGAAGGGATCCTCCTGAACTGATGGTGTGTGGATGTGTTCCAAAAACACATTGCTGGGAATGGCTTCTCTTTTGGAACCTATTTTTGCCAAATCATCAGCTGCTTGATTTTTCAGTCGGGGTATGTGATGAAGTTCTAACCCCTCGAATTTCTTCTCCAGCTTTCTCACTGCATTGCAATAACCAGTCATGGCTGGACTTCTGACGTCCCACTCCTTCATCACCTGATTAACCACCAAATCTGAGTCGCCATAGACCATGAGGCGACGGACGCCGAGTGAAATGGCCATGCGCAACCCATATAAAAGTGCTTCATATTCTGCCTCGTTATTGGAGGAATCAAAGTGGATTTGAAGAACATATCTGAGCTTATCTCCTCGGGGGGAGACCAACACCACCCCGGCACCGGAACCATTCAGCATTTTGGAACCGTCGAAGAACATGGTCCAATGCTCCGAGTGAACCTGAGTCGGCAGTTGCTGTTCAATCCACTCGGCGACGAAATCTGCTATTGCCTGGGACTTGATAGCTTTCTTTGCCTCAAACTTGATATCTAGAGGAAGGAGTTCAATCGCCCATTTTGCCACTCGACCAGTTGCATCTCTGTTATGCAGGATCTCTGACAATGGAGCGTCGCTGACGACTGTAATGGAATGATCAGAGAAGTAGTGAGCAACTTTCTTTGTGGTCATATAAATCCCATATACAAGCTTCTGATAATGAGGATATCTTTGCTTCGACGGGGTCAAAACTTCAGAAATATAATATACTGGGCGCTGAACTTTGAAGGCTTTTCCTTCTTCTTCCCGCTCGACCGTAAGTACCGTACTGACGACTTGTCCCGTGGCTGCGATGTAAAGCAGCAAAGGCTCTTGCTGATTGGGGCAGCAAGCACCGGCTGGGTGGAGAGCAGAGCTTTGAGCTCTGCAAACGCTGCATCAGCTTCAGGAGTCCACTCGAACTTGTCGGACTTCTTCATCAATCGGTAAAGAGGCAATGCCTTTTCACCGAGACGAGAGATGAATCGACTTAAAGCGGCCAAGCAACCAGTAAGCTTCTGGACGTCGTGCACTCGCACAGGACTTTTCATTCGGAGTATAGTACCGACTTTTTCTGGATTGGCGTCGATTCCCCGTTCGGAAATGAGGAAACCGAGTAAGTTTCCGCCAGGAACTCCGAATGTGTACTTTGATGGATTAAGCTTGATATCATACCTCCTGAGGTTGGCAAAGGTTTCAGCAAGGTCAGTCAGCAGGTCGGAACCCTTCCGTGACTTGACCACAATATCATCCATGTATGCTTCCACATTCCGACTGATTTGAGTGAGCAAACACTTCTGAATCATCCTCATGAATGTGGCTCCGGCATTCTTGAGGCCGAATGGCATGGTAACATAACAGAAGCACCCGAATGGAGTGATGAAAGCCGTTTTGATCTCGTCAGGGCCATACAGACAGATCTGATGGTACCCGGAATAGGCGTCTAAAAAAGACAGTCGCTCACATCCCGCAGTCGAGTCGACTATCTGGTCGATGCGGGGGAGAGGAAAATGATCTTTCGGGCAGGCCCGATTGATATGTTTAAAGTCAATGCACATGCGAAGTGACTTGTCCTTCTTGGGGACCATGACAACGTTGGCGAGCCACTCGGAGTGGTAGATCTCTCGGATGAACTCCGCTGCTAAGAGCCGAGCCACCTCCTCGCCAATAGCCTTTCTCTTCTGGACGGCGGACCGTCGGAGATGTTCTTTGACAGGTTTTACTTTTGAGTCGACTCGTAGGCGGTGCTCAGCCAGCTCCCTGGGAACACCCGGCATGTCAGAAGGCTTCCATGCGAAAATGTCCCAGTTCTCACGGAGGAACTGGATGAGCGCTTCTTCCTATTTGGAGTCGAGTGTTGTTGAGATATGAGTCGGAGCAGCACTGGGATCGGTCGGGTGGATGTGAGCCGGTTTCGTTTCGCCAGACGACTGAAAAGCTGATTCTGTAGCGGGCTTCTTGGCTCGCAACAAATCACTCAGGTCTGCAGTCTTCTGGTATTCCTGCAGCTCCACCACTGCCATCTGAGCATCAGCGATCTTTGAACCTTTCTGAAAACACTCTTCTGCTTTCTTCCGATTGCCCGTAACAGTGATCACACCTTTGGGACCAGGCATCTTCAATTTGAGATACACATAACATGGTCGAGCCATGAAGCGTGCATAAGCCGGCCTGCCCAAAATAGCGTGATAAGCACTCTGGAAATCTACAACTTCGAACGTTAACTTTTCTTTGCGGTAATTCTTGGAATCACCGAAAACCACATCAAGAGCAATCTGGCCGAGTGACTCAGCCTTCTTCCCAGGAATGACTCCATGGAAACTCATGTTGCTGGTACTGAGTCTGGACATCGGAATGCCCATCCCTTTCAACGTCTCAGCATACAGTATGTTCAAACCACTGCCGCCATCCATCAAGACTTTGGTCAGTCGAGTGCCTTCAACAACTGGGTCGACCACCAAAGCTTGCCTCCCAGGGGTGGCAATGTGCGTTGGGTGATCGGACTGGTCGAATGTGATGGCAGTCTGAGACCACTTCAGATAACTGGGTGTTGCCGGAGCAACCATATTCACCTCACGGTTGATAACTTTCAGTCGACTTTTGCTTTCAACATCAGCAAAAATCATCAGGGTGGAATTGACCTGGGGGTATCCATCATCACTGTCTTCCTTGTCCTCAACTTTGTCCGACTCCTTTTCCTTATCTTTGGGCTGCTTGCCCTGGAACTGCTGGATCAAGAGCCGACACTGTCGAGTGGTATGTTTCGGGTAAATGAACTTACCCTCTTCATCTTTCTTGGTGTGGATGTGACATGGCAAATCCAACACATCATTTCCATCTTGGTCTTTAACTTTCTTGGGGTTCCAAGGTCCTTTGGGTTTCCCCTTAAACTTTCCTTGAGTTACAGCCAAGGCTTCCCCAGGAGCAGCTGGCTCGGCTTTCCGCTTCTGTTTCCGATTGGAATTTCCTCCGGTTTCTTGAGCGACTGACTTGAGCTTGCCACTCCTGAGTCGATCCTCATCTTCACCATTAGCGTACTTGGTGGCAATCTCCATCATCCGATTCAGAGACATATCTCCGGTTCGACCGAATTTCAGATTCAGTTCTCTGTACTTGACGCCTTCTTTGAAGGCACAGACTGCTTGGTGGTCAGGCACATTCTCTACCGTGTGATGTAACGTGATCCATCTCTGGATGTAATCCCTCAAAGTTTCATTCGGCTTCTGCATGCAAGACCGTAGTTCCGTCAGCCCTGCCGGTCGCTTGCATGTTCCTTCAAATGTGGTGACAAACACTCGGGCGAGATCTTCCCAAGTGTAAATGCTGCTGGGTGCTAACTGATTCAGCCACGCTCTGGCCGAGCCCTCCAACATGAGAGGCAGGTGCTTCATGGCCACTTCATCATTGCCGCCGCCAATTTGGACGGCCACTCGGTAGTCTTCAAGCCAAGTATCGGGCTTGGACTCACCAGTGAACTTACTGACTCCAGTCGCCAACCTGAAGTTGGGAGGAATCACAGCAGCCCTGATGGCTCTACTAAAGCACTCTGCCCCCGAAACATGTACTCTGCTACTGGTAGGTGCATCTCTGTC
This sequence comes from Triticum aestivum, assembly GCF_018294505.1. Classification (NCBI taxonomy): domain Eukaryota; kingdom Viridiplantae; phylum Streptophyta; class Magnoliopsida; order Poales; family Poaceae; genus Triticum; species Triticum aestivum. The sequence goes on from NC_057797.1 coordinate 621,722,879, forward strand.
GTGACCTTCTCGGTGAGCTCTGTTCCTGTCGACCAAACCTTGAACGAGAATGGATCTCGCATCAAAGCTTGGCTCCCTGGGGTCAACTAGAATCCTTCGCCCAACACTACGAGGGCGCCTGTCATCCTGCTGTCGAGGCGCATACGACCTGCTCCTCGGGGGAGGGGTGGGCACTCGACGTTGATCGTCACGATCGAATCGGTGATCATATTGCTCATGGTTCCCGTACTGATTACGCTGGTCCCCACGTCCCTCACGCCTCGGGGGTGATCTTGGGCTCCCGACTGGACTGTGTCTGCAGCAACGGATCTACTATGAATCCTGTTCCGCGACTGAGAAATAGCGGAATTCTGGTCTCCTGCTGCCCGGAGTAATGCTCTGATCTACAGCAAGCCTCTGCCAGCCTCCGACTGAGAAGGCTGAATCTATTCTGCTATATGGGCTGTAGCTGCTAAATTCTGAATCGGAGTTCGATATACCTGCGGGGGCGGAAAGAGCTGACGTCGACTGGATTCTGGAACCCATTGTCGCGCATGCTCGTCGAGTGCTCGCTGGAGGTTCTCCAGTCGAGTGTGCTCGGCCAAGTTTGTCAAGCGCGCGTCCTCCAAGGCACGAGCCTCGGGGGTTTCTCCAACGATAGGAGTGTGCAATGCATCCATGTTCCAATGACGAAGTTCTTCTCTCTGCAGCGATGTGAGAGGCTCGGGAAGATATTCCTCATGGGGACGCGACGGGTCGCCTCCACCCGCGCCTCCGTAGGTGCGGGGAAAACCGGGAGGACTGGACGGTCCATCGACCATCGGAACCTCCGCCGCCGGATCACTGTTGTCACACTCGGATGCGGTCTCTATGGAGCCAGTCGACAGATCGAACAGGCCGTAGAGGGATTCGTCGGGCTCGATCATCGCGACTTGAGGGGTGGCCGACTAGCGTGCCACCGTGTGTCTCACCCACCGCTGAAGTCTCGACCGACCGGAGTGCTTGCGCCGGCGGGAAACAGGGAGGGAGGACAACACAGGAGCCGACCGGTAGGGGGTCGACGGTTGCCGCAAGATAACGCCGCGGACGCACGCGGTAAAGTGCGTTGCCCCGCGGACAGGGAGTGCGTCCACGTCGAGCGGAGCCTCCTGAAGCCAAGCGGAGTCATCAGCTATGAACGTGAGCGCGCCGAGACGGATCTCGCGACCCTCCACCAAAACTCCGCCAGAAACCATGATGATTTTTGGATCGGAAAAGATCGCAACTCCTCCAACAAATCGCTAAAACACCGGCCCCACGGTGGGCTCCAACTGTCGTGGTTCTAAGTCTGACAGTAATGTAGGGGGTAGGTATGGAGAGGCAAGATCTTAGCTATGGAAAAGTTGTAAGCACACGAGGTTTACGAGTTCAGGCCCTTCTCGGAGGAAGTAATAGCCCTACGTCTCGGAGCCCGGAGGCGGTCGACTGGATTATGCGTGTATGGTTTACAGGGGTGCGAACCCTTTACACTGAGGAGGGGGTGGCTTATATAGAGTTCGCCGGACCCCTCCGGCCCTCAGTTGTGCAGGGTTTTAAATACATTAAGGTCGGGCGTTACTGGTAACGCCCCTAATAAAGTGCTATGATGACCATAAAAGCTACTTAATAACTGACCGTTAGCGTGCGGAATGCCTTTAGGTCTCCTGGCCGTCGAGTGGTTTGGTCTTGGTCGAGTGTCTTCGAGTCTGTCGAGTGGAACACCTCCACGTCGATTGAAAGGTGATTTCTTCTAGAGATGTCCTTGGGTAGGGCAGTTGGGACAGGTCCATGACCCTACCCTAGGTACATAGCTTCATCAACCAGTTCACGCCTCCCACGACGTCGGCCATCTCCGGAGCCATGGACGACCAACTCCAATGCTGGCCCATCAGGCCCGGGTGAAACACGGCGACGGGCTCCTCCTCCAGCACCTCCTCCCTCCTCATCATCTCCAGTTCCTACACGGTCACGTCACCGACGGCAGAGAGGGCCATCATGGTCTCCAAGCCCTCCAACTGGCGCTCGTCGAGCGTGTTCATGGAGTCATTCGTGACACATTGAAGGATCTGGTCCTCCTCCTCATTTGTCATGCGAGAAGGAGGTGGTGGCGATGGAGAGGGCGACGGCGACAACGTCGGCATGAAGCCTCGCACCACCCTACGCCCGCACACTTGGGGAGGGATCGGAGCGCGCGCGTGGCGCTCACGTGGCTTACGCGGCCCCGACGAGGTGCCGTCGAAGAAGGAGGCGCGCCGCGTGTCGTGCTCGTCCCAGAACCACGTGTCCCAAAGGCCGTAATCGACGCCGTACATGCGGTTGTAGTACAGGTCGTCCGGCAGGAGGCGGCGGCGGCGCCCGATCTCCTTGCGGCGCGCACGGCCGCTCATCGGGATCGGCGGGATCGGCACCCGATCAGTGGAGAGATGCCAGTTATTGGGGAGGTGCGCGTAGCTCCAGGGGAGCGGCCTCCTCGTCTCTCAATAACGACGGCATACATCCGCGTGGATGTAGTGCCGGTCGCGCTCGCCGGCGACCGTAGGGGCGATGGAGAATGCGGGCGGCGCGGGGGCCCTCCGCGGTGGTGATGTGGGCTCCTCTTTGACGCCGCGGCGATGGCTGCCCGAGGACGAGCCATCCTCGCGGTCGTGCTTCCCCTTGCGGCCGGTGTTCCAGAACCCCATGGCTGCGAGGCGGCCGATCGACGAGATCAAGGACGGGGAAAGGGAGAGCTAGATTTGGGGAGTGTTGGGTTCCGAGGAGGCAGCACGGGCTGGAGTGGGGAGTGTGGACTGCGACCGGTCCATGGCTTCCTCATTTAAGAAGGACGGCAACCGTTCGCCTGGGTGGATGACAGGTGAGGCCGCCCGCGCGTGCGCATTAATGTCGGGCGGTGGGAGGTAGTGGCGGCCTGCCACACGGCGATGAAACGGACGAGTGATGCGTCCATTTGTTGTCTGCCATGATCCAAACCCGACGCACGTTTACGTTCAAAATGGAACGGCTCGGCCACAAAACAGACCAGATGAATTCAGGCCGTCACGCGCTGGACTGTGGCGTCTGTTTGTTTTATCCCAAAAGGACGGGGTCGGATAGGATGTAGTCGTGGCCTAACGCTAGTGCTGGTAGAGCTCTTCGTTGGCTTTCTCATCGCCTTTTTTCTTGTGGGGAAAAAATTGCATGGAGGAGGGAAGGCATTTGTGTTCCAGAAAAAGCCTGTGGTCAAGATAATTGCCGGCTTGCAGCTGCATATATAACCATATCTTTTCTTACAACTGAAGGCTACGACTGAATCAATCGGGTGCATTAAACAATTTCCAATAAACAAAACGTTCGCGTGAACGGCGCGCGTGTTATTCTATTCCAATGCAAATGAAAATGTGGCTGGTACCAGTGATGCTGGTACCAGTGATGCTGGCACAGCATTATCTAAGCCCCACTTGGTGTAATCTGCCCGTAATACAGTACACTCGTGTCGAGTTCATCTGAACTTTTGTTAAAAAGTGTAATTCTCAAGCAGATAAAGGGCATTTCTAACTGATCCCTTATAACCGGTCAATAGAGTAAATTTCGGTTTTACTGCACTGACCGACACCTAGTCAATCACTTATCCACTGTAAGGGAGTAAATATTTACTCCTCTATCCAATCTTCTTTCTAAATAATGCTTTTTGGAGTAATTCTAATGCCTTCTATTTCATAGTTTGCAAGGTACACACAAAGAGGGAGAATTCAGACAGCTGGAAATCCGGACCTGAAAAAGCTACGTCAGGCTACCTATTTTGCACAACTCCAAATGAGATGAAACTTGACGAAGATTTTTTTATGAAATATATAAGAAATATTGGAGCCAATAACTACCAGAGGGGGCCACCAGGTGGGCACAACCCACCTGGGCGCGCCAGGCCCACCAGGCGCGCCCTGGTGGGTTGTGGCCTCCTCGGCCCACCTCCGGTGCCCATCTTCTGGTACATAAGTCATTTTGACCTAGAAAAAATAAGGAGAAGGCTTTCGGGACGGAGTGCCACCGTCTCGAGGCGGAACTTGGGCAGGAGCACTCTTTCCCTTCGGTGGAGCGATTCCGCCGGGGGAACTTCCCTCCCGGAGGGGGATATCATCGTCATCATCATCACCAACAACTCTCCCATCTTGGGGAGGGCAATCTCCATCAACATCTTCAACAGCACCATCTCCTCTCAAACCCTAGTTCATCCCTTGTGTTCAATCTTGTTGCCGTAACTATAGATTGGTACTTTTGGGTGACTAGTAGTGTTGATTACATCTTGTAGTTGATTACTATATGGTTTATTTGGTGGAAGATTATATGTTCAGATCCATTATGCTATTTAATACCCCTCTGATCATGAGCATGTTTATTGTTTGTGAGTAGTTACCTTTGTTCTTGAGGTCACGGGAGAAATCATGTTGCAAGTAATCATGGAATTTGATATGTGTTTGGTATTTTGATAGTATGTATGTTGTGATTCCCTTAGTGGTGTCATGTGAACGTCGACTACATGACACTTCACCATATTTTGTCCTAAGGGAATGCATTGTGGAGTAGCAATAAGATGGTGGGTTGCGAGAGTGACAGAAACTTAAACCCTAGTTTCTGCGCTATTCCGTAAGGGACCGATTGGATCCAAAAGTTTAATGCTATGGTTAGAATTTATTCTTAATACTTTTCTCGTAGTTGTGGATGCTTGCCGGAGGGTTAATCATAAGTAGAAGGTTTGTTCAAGTAAGAACAACACCTAAGCACCGGTCCACCCACATATCAAATTATCAAAGTAGTGAACACAAATCAACCTAACATGATGAAAGTGGCTAGATGAAATTCCCGTGTACCCTCAAGAACGCTTCACTTATCATAAGAGGACATTTTGGCCTGTCCTTTGCCTCAAAAGGATTGGGCTACCTTGCTGGATACCTGTTACTATTATCGTCACTTGCTCGTTAGAAATTATCTTGCTATCAAACTACTCGCTACTTACAATTTCAGCACTTGCAGACATTACCTTACTAAAAACTACTTGTCATTTCCTTCTGTTCCTCGTTGGGTTCGACACTCTTACTTATCAAAAAGAGCTACAATTGATCCCGTATACTTGTGGGTAATCAAGGCTATTTTCTGGCGCCATTGCCGGGGAGTGAAGCGCCTTTGGTAAGTGGAATTAGGTAAGGAAATATTTATATAGTGTGCTGAAATTTATTGTCACTTATTACTATGGAAAACAATCCTTTGAGGGGTTTGTTCGGGGTATCTTCACCTCGTCCGGAACCACAATTAGTTACCCCTCAACCTCTTCACCTACTGAAAATATTGAATATGAAATTCCTTTGGGTATGATAGAACAACTGCTAGCTAATCCTTATGTAGGAGATGGAACAGAACATCCTGATATGCACTTGATATATGTGGAACAAATTTGTGGATGGTTTAAGCTTGCAGGTTTACCCAGAGATAAGGTGATGAAAAAGGTTTTCCCACTATCTTTGAAGGGAAAAGCATTGTCATGTTATAGGCTATGCGATGATATTGGATCATGGAATTGGAATCGTTTGAAATTGGAGTTCCACTAAAAAATTTATCCTATGCATCTAGTTCATCGTGATCGGAATTATATATATAATTTTTAGCCTCGTGAAGGAGAAAGCATCGCTCTAGCTTGGGGGAAGCTTAAGTCGATGTTATATTCATGCTCCAATCATGAGCTCTCAAGAGAAATTATTATCCAGAATTTTTATGCTCGGCTTTCTCTCAGTAATCGCTTCATGCTCAATACTTCTTGTACTGGATCTTTTATGATGAAGACTATTGAATTCAAATGAGATTTATTGGAAAGAATTAAATGCAACTCTGAAGATTGGGACCTCGACAAAGGTAAGGAGTCAGGTATAACACCTAAGTTTGATTGTGTTAAACTTTTATGGATACCGATGCTTTCCGTGAATTTATCACTAAATATGGACTTGACTCTGAGATAGTAGCTTCTTTCTGTGAATATTATTGATATGTTAACAAAAGCTATATTAGAACACCTAAACCTGATGAACAAATTAAAGTAGAACCTCGCATTACTATGGTTAAAGATCTCTTGGAAGAATATATTGATGGGCATGTTATTTACTTCTGTGAAGAAGCTGCTAAAATTGCTAAACCTGATAGAAAAAATAAACATAGACTTGTTGTTGGCATGCATGTTATTTCAGTTAAAATAAAAGATCACTGTTATCATGGTTTATGTGACATGGGTGCTAGTGTGAGTGCTATTCCTTACACTTTATATTAAGAAATTATGAAAGACATAGCACCTGCTGAGATAAAGAAATAGATGTTACTATTAAACTTGCTAATAGAGACATGATACGTCTCCAACGTATCTATAATTTTTTATTGCTCCATGTTATATTATCTACTATTTTGGACATTATTTGGATTTATTATCCACTTTTATATTATTTTTGGGACTAACCTATTAACCGGAGGCCCAGCCCAGAATTGATTTTTTTGCCTGTTTTAGGGTTACGAAAAAAAGGAATATCAATCGGAGTCCAAACGGAAGGAAACATTCGGGAACGTGATTTTCCCAACGAACAAGACCAGGGAGACTTGGACCCTATGTCAAGAAAGGAAACAGGAGGCCACGAGGTAGGGGGGCGCGCCTACCCCCCAGGCGCGCCCTCCACTCTCGTGGGCCCCCTGTTGCTCCACCGACGTACTCCTTCCTCCTATATATACCTACGTACGCCCAAACGATCAGATACGGAGCCAAACACCTAATTCCACCGCCGCAACTTTCTGCTTCCACGAGATCCCATCTTGGGGCCTGTTCCGGACCTCCGCCAGAGGGGGCATCGATCACGGAGGGCTTCTACATCAACACCATAGCCCCTCCGATGAAGTGTGAGTAGTTTACCTCAGACCTTCGGGTCCATAGTTAGTAGCTAGATGGCTTCTTCTCTCTTTTTGGATCTCAATACAATGTTCTCCCCCTCTCTTGTGGAGAACTATTTGATGTAATCTTCTTTTTGCGGTGTGTTTGTTGAGAGCGATGAATTGTGGGTTTATGATCAAGTCTATCTATGAATAATATTTGAATCTTCTCTGAATTCTTTTATGTATGATTGGTTATCTTTGCAAGTCTCTTCGAATTATCAGTTTGGTTTGGCCTACTAAATTGATCTTTCTTGCAATGGGACAAGTGCTTAGCTTTGGGTTCAATCTTGCGGTGTCCTTTCCCAGTGACAGTAGGGGCAGCAAGGCACGTATTGTATTGTTTCCATCAAGGATAACAAGATGGGGTATTCTTCATATTGCATGAGTCTATCCCTCTACATCATGTCATCTTGCTTAAGGCGTTACTCCGTTTTGAACTTAATACTCTAGATGCATGCTGGATAGCGGTCAATGAGTGGAGTAATAGTAGTAGATGCAGGCAGGAGTCGGTCTACTTGTCTCGGACGTGATGCCTATATACATGATCATACCTAGATATTCTCATAACTATGCTCAATTCTGTCAATTGCTCAGCAGTAATTTGTTCACCCACCGTAGAATACTTATGCTCTCAAGAGAAGCCACTAGTGAAACCTATGGCCCCCGGGTCTATCTTTATCATATTAATCTCCTACTACTTAGTTATTTCCTTTGCTATTTACTTTGACTTTATTTTACTTTGCATCTTTATTATAAAAATACCAAAAATATTATCTTATCATATCTATCAGATCTCACTCTCGTAAGTGGCCGTGTAGGGATTGACAACCCCTATTTGCGTTGGTTGCGAGGATTTATTTGTTTTGTGCAGGTGCGAGGGACTCGCACGTAGCCTCCTACTAGATTGATACCTTGGTTCTCAAAAACCGAGGGAAATACTTATGCTACTTTACTGCATCATCCCTTCCTCTTCGGGGAAAATCAACGCAGTGCTCAAGAGGTAGCAAGAAGGATTTCTGGCGCCGTTGCCGGGGAGGTCTACGCAAAAGTCAACATACCAAGTACCCATCACATACCCTTATCTCCCGCATTACATTATTTTCCGTTTGCCTCTCGTTTTCCTCTCCCCCCCCCACTTCACCCTTGCTATTTTATTCGCCCTCTCTCTCTCTATCCTCCCTCTCTTTCTCTATTTGCCTCTTTTTGCCCGCTTGCTTTTTGTTTGCTTGTGTGTTAGTTTGCTTGCTTTTCATGATGGCTCAAGATAATACTAAATTGCGTGACTTCACCAATACCAACAACAATGATTTTATTAGCACTCCGATTGCTCCTCTTACTGATGCTGAATCTTGTGAAATTAATATTGCTTTGCTGAATCTTGTCATGAGAGATCCTTTTCCGGCCTTCCTAGTGAAGATGTCGCTACCCATCTAAATAGCTTCGTTGATTTGTGTGACATGCAAAAGAAGAAAGATGTGCATAATGATATTGTTGAATTGAAGCTATGTCCTTTTTCACTTAGAGATCGTGCTAAAGCTTGGTTTTCGTCTTTGCCTAAAAATAGTATTGATTCATGGAATAAGTGCAAAGATGCTTTTATCTCTAAGTATTTTCCTCCCGCTAAGATCATCTCTCTTAGAAACGATATTATGAATTTTAAGCAACTTGATCATGAACATGTTGCACAATCTTGGGAGAGAATGAAATTAATGATAAGTAATTGCCCTACTCATGGTTTAAATTTGTGGATGATTGTTCAAAATTTTTATGCCGGATTGAATTTTGCTTCTAGAAATCTTTTAGATTCGGCCGCACGAGGCACTTTTATGGAAATCACTTTAGGAGAACTACTAAACTCCTAGATAATATTATGGTTAATTATTCTCAATGGCATACTGAAAGATCTACTAATAAAAAGGTGCATGCGATAGAAGAAATTAATGTTTTGAGTGGAAAGATGGATGAACTTATGAAATTATTTGCTAATAAGAGTGTTTCTTCTGATCCAAATGATATTCCCTTGTCTACTTTGATTGAGAATAATAATGAATCTATGGATGTGAATTTTGTTGGTAGAACAATTTTGGTAACAATGCGTATAGAGGAAATCCTAGTAATCCCTCTAATAATTATGGTAATTCCTACAACAATTCTTATGGAAATTATAATAAGATGCCCTCTGATTTTGAATCTAATATTAAAGAATTTATTACTTCGCGAAATAATTTTAATGCTATGATTGAAGAAAAATTGCTTAAGACTGATGATTTGGCTAGGAACGTTGATAGAATTGCTCTTGATGTTGATTCTTTGAAACTTAGATCTATTCCACCTAAGCATGATATCAGTGAGTCTCTCAAAGCCATGAGAATTTCCATTGATGAGTGCAAAGAAAGAACCGCTAGGATGTGTGCTAAGAAAGATGCCTTTATAAGAGCGTGTTCTTCTAGTTCCTATGAAAATAAAGATGAAGATCTCAAAGTTATTGATGTGTCCCCTATTAAATCTTTGTTTTGCAATATGAATCTTGATAATGATGGGACTGAATATGGTCCACCTTTACCTAGAAGGCGTTCCAAGAATTCGGAATTTGTTGATCTTGATGCTAAATTTGATAAAAGTGGGATTGAAGAAATTAAAACCTAGATGTTGCTAAACCCACTATTATGGATTTCAAGGAATTTAACTATGAAAATTGCTCTTTGATTGATTGTATTTCCTTGTTGCAATCCATGCTAAATTCTCCTCACGCTTATAGTCAAAATAAAGCGTTTACTAAACATATCGTTGATTCCTTGATGCAATCTTATGAAGAAATACTTGAATTGGAAGTTTCTATCCCTAGAAATCTTTATGATGAGTGGGAACCAACTATTAAAATTAAAATTAAAGATCATGAATGCTATGCTTTATGTGATTTGGGTGCTAGTGTTTCCATGATTCCAAAGACTTTGTGTGATTTGTTAGGTTTCCGTAATTTTGATGATTGCTCTCTAAACTTGCACCTTGCGGATTCCACTATTAAGAAACCTATGGGAAGAATTAATGATGTTCTTATTGTTGTAAATAGGAATTATGTGCCCGTAGATTTTATTGTTCTTGACATAGATTGCAATCATTCATGTCCTATTATTCTTGGTAGACCTTTCCTTAGAACGATTGGTGCAATTATTGATATGAAGGAAGGAAATATTAGATTCCAATTTCCATTAAGGAAAGGCATGGAACACTTTCCTAGAAAGAAAATTAAATTACCTTATGAATCTATGATGAGATCCACTTATGGATTGCCAACCAAAGATGGCAATACCTAGATCTATTCTTGCTTGTTATGCCTAGCTAGGGGCGTTAAACGATAGCGCTTGTTGGGAGGCAACCCAATTTTATTTTTATTCCTTGATTTTTGCTCATGTTTAGTAATAAATAATTTATATAGCCTCTTTTTTGGTTGTGTTTTTTGTGTTTAATTAGTGTTTGTGACAAGTAGAACCGTTGGGAAGACTTGGGGAAAGTCTTGTTAAACTTGCTGTAAAAAACAGAAACTTTAGCGCTCACGAGAACTGCTGTAATTTTTATTTGGAGAGTGATATTTAGTTAATTCTTTTTGAAGATGATTACTAGATAAATTCCTCACGTCCATCAATTTATTTTAGAATTTTTTGGGTTCCATATATTGCGCTAGGTACAGATTACTACAGACTGTTCTGTTTTTGACAGATTCTGTTTTTCATGTGTTGTTTGCTTATTTTGATGAATCTATGGCTAGTAAAATAGTTTAAAAACCATATATAAGTTGTAATACAGTAGTTATAACACCAATATAAATAAAAAATGAGTTCATTACAGTACCTTGAAGTGGTCTTTTATTTTCTTTCGCTAACGGAGCTCACGAGATTTTCTACTTTAAGTTTTGTGTTGTGAAGTTTTCAAGTTTTGGGTAAAGATTTGATGGATTATGGAACAAGGAGTGGCAAGAGCCTAAGCTTGGGGATGACCATGGAACCCCCAATATAATCTAAGGACACCTAAAAGCCAAAGCTTGGGGATGCCCCGGAAGGCATCCCCTCTTTCGTCTACTTCTAGGTAACTTTACTTGAAACTATATTTTTATTCGCCACATGATATGTGTTTTACTTGGAGCGTCTTGTATTATTTGAGTATTTGCTTGTTAGTTTACCACAATCATCCTTGCTGTACACACCTTTTTAGAGAGCCACACATGATTTGGAATTTGTTAGAATACTCTATGTGCTTCACTTATATCTTTTGAGTTATATAATTTTGCTCTAGTACTTCACTAATATCTTTTAGAGCACGGTGGTGGATTTGTTTTATAGAAACTATTGATCTCTTACGCTTCACTTACATTATTTTGAGAGTCTTAAATAGCATGGTAATTTGTTTAAAATCCTAATATGCTTGGTATACAAGATTAATAATAAAACTTTCTTATGAGTGTGTTGAATACTATGATAAGTTTGATACTTGATAATTGTTTTGAGATATAAAGATGGTGATATTAAAGTTGTGCTAGTTGAGTAGTTGTGAATTTGAGAAATACTTGTGTTGAAGCTTGTGATTCCCGTAGCATTCACGTATGGTGAACCGTTATGTGATGAAGTCGGAGCATGATTTATTTTTTAATTGTCTTCCTTATGAGTGGCGGTCGGGGACGAGCGATGGTATTTTCCTACCAATCTATCCCCCTAGGAGCATGCGCGTAATACTTTGCTTTGATAACTTGTAGATTTTTGCAATAAGTATATGAGTTCTTTATAATTAATGTTGAGTCCATGAATTATACGCACTCTCACCCTTCCACCTTTGCTAGCCTCTCTAATACCGCGCACCTTTCACCGGTATCATACACCCACCATATACCTTCCTCAAAACAGCCACCATACCTACCTATTATGCCATTTCCGTAGCCATTCTGAGATATATTGCCATGAAACTTTCCACCGTTCCGTTTATTATGACACACTCCATCATTGTCATATTGCTTAGCATGATCATGTAGTTGACATCGTATTTGTGGCAAAGCCACCATTCATAATTCTTTCATACATGTCACTCATGCATCATTGCATATCCCGGTACACCGCCGGAGGCATTCATATAGAGTCATATTTTGTTCTAAGTATCGAGTTGTAAATGTTGAGTTGTAAGAAAAATAAAAGTGTGATGATCATCATCATTAGAGCATTGTCCCAATGAGGAAAGGATGATGGAGACTATGATTCCCCCACAAGCCGGGGTGAGACTCCGGTCGAAAAATAAATAAAAGAGGCCAAAGAAGCCCAAATAAAAAAAGAGAAAGAAAAGAGGCCATAAAAAAGAGTTAAAAGGCCCAAATAAAAAATATGAGAGAAAAAGAGAGAAGGGACAATGTTACTATCCTTTTACCATACTTGTGCTTCCAAGTAGCACCATGATCTTCATAGTAGAGAGTTTGTCATGTTATCACTTTCATATACTAGTGGGAATCTTTCATTATAGAATTTGGCTTGTATATTCCAATGATGGGCTTCCTCAAATTGCCCTAGGTCTTCATGAGCAAGCAAGTTGGATGCACACCCACTTAGTTTCTTTTTGAGCTTTCATATACTTATAGCTCTAGTGCATCCGTTGCATGGCAATCCCTACTCATTCACATTGATATCTATTGATGGGCATCTCCATAGCCCGTTGATACGCCTAGTTGATGTGAGACTATCGTCTCCCTTTTTGTCTTCTCCACAACCACCACTCTATTCCACCTACATTGCTATATCCATGGCTCACTCTCATGTATTGCGTGAAGATTGAAAAAGTTTTGAGAATGTCAAAAGTATGAAACAATTGCTTGGCTTGTCATCGGGGTTGTGTATGATTTAAATATTTTGTGTGGTGAAGATAGAGCATAGCCAGACTATATGATTTTGTAGGGATAACTTTCTTTAGCCATGTTATTTTGAGAAGACATAATTGCTTTGTTAGTATGCTTGAAGTATTATTATTTTTATGTCAATATGAACTTTTGTCTTGAATCTTCTGGATCTGAATATTCATACCACAATTAAGAAGAATTATATTAAAATTATGCCAAGTAGCACTCCGCGTCAAAAATTCTGTTTTTATCATTTACCTACTCGAGGACAAGAAGGAATTAAGCTTGGGGATGCTTGATACGTCTCCAACGTATCTACAATTTTTGATTGCTCCATGCTATATTATCTACTGTTTTAGACATTATTGGGCTTTATTATCCACTTTTATATTATTTTTGAGACTAACCTATTAACCGGAGGCTCGGCCCAGAATTGCTGTTTTTTGCTTGTTTTAGGGTTTCGAAGAAAAGGAATATCAAACGGAGTCCAAACGGAATGAAACCTTCGGGAACGTGATTTTCTCAATAAACAAGACTAGGGAGACTTGGACCCTACGTCAAGAAAGGAAACAAGAGGCCACAAGGTAGGGGGGCGCGCCTACCCCCCCCCCCCCCAGGCGCGCCCTCCACCCTCGTGGGCCCCCTGTTGCTCCACCGACGTACTCCTTCCTCCTATATATACCTACGTACCCCCAAACGATCAGATACAGAGCCACAAACGTAATTCCACCGCCGCAACTTTCTGTATCCACGAGATCCCATCTTGGGGCCTGTTCTGGAGCTCCGCCAAAGGGGGCATCGATCACAGAGGGCTTCTACATCAACACCATAGCCCCTCCGATGAAGTGTGAGCAGTTTACCTCAGACCTTCGGGTCCATAGTTAGTAGCTAGATGGCTTCTTCTCTTTTTTTGGATCTCAATACAATGTTCTCCCCCTCTCTTGTGGACTACCATTCCATGTAATCTTCTTTTTGCGGTGTGTTTGTTGAGACCGATGAATTGTGGGTTTATGATCAAGTCTATCTATGAATAATGTTTGAATCTTCTCTGAATTCTTTTATGTATGATTGGTTATCTTTACAAGTCTCTTCGAATTATCAGTTTGGTTTGGCCTACTAGACTGATCTTTCTTGCAATGGGAGAAGTGCTTAGCTTTGGGTTCAATCTTGCGGTGTCATTTCCCAGTGACTGTAGGGGCAGCAAGGCACGTATTGTATTGTTGCCATCGAGGATAACAAGATGGGGTTTTCTTCATATTGCATGAGTCTATCCCTCTACATCATGTCATCTTGCTTAAGGCGTTACTCTGCTTTTAACTTAATACTCTAGATGCATGCTTGATAGCGGTCGATGAGTGGAGTAATAGTAGTAGATGCAGGCAAGAGTCGGTCTACTTGTCTCGGACGTGATGCCTATATACACGATCATACCTAGATATTCTCATAACTATGCTCAATTCCTTCAATTGCTCAACAGTAATTTGTTCACCCACCGTAGAATGCTTATGCTCTCGAGTGAAGCCACTAGTGAAACCTATGGCCCCTGGGTCTATCTTTATTATATTAATCTCCTACTACTTAGTTATTTCCTTTGCTATTTACTTTGCCTTTATTTTACTTTGCATCTTTATCATAAAAATATCAAAAATATTATCTTATCAGATCTCACTCTTGTAAGTGGCCTTATAGGGATTGACAACCCCTATTTGCGTTGGTTGCGAGGATTTATTTGTTTTGTGCAGGTGCGAGGGACTCGCGCGTATCCTCCTACTGGATTGATACCTTGGTTCTCAAAAACTGAGGGAAATACTTACGCTACTTTGCTGCATCATCCCTTCCTCTTTGGAGAAAATCAACGCATTGCTCAAGAGGTAGCAAGACACTATATTACCAATTGGGATTGTTAGAGACTAGCAAATATGTCCGTGCGTTGCAACGGGAGAAAAATAATATATATATATATAAGTGAGTCGACGTGCCACCATCTACTTTGGTGTCTGCCTACTCCAACACCATTGCGCGCCCCATCCTCTCTGAGTCTAGTAGTGTTTGGCCTATTTTCTATTATTTTTAGTCAAAATAGTTCATAAGAAACATCAACATCTTTCGATAATAATTGTGGCCATTGTGGTCTTTCTATTTCATCTGAGGGTATCTTTAACAGAATGTACATATGCTCACAAGCCGAAACAAGGTACACATACTTTCTATATTCCAAGCTGACCAGACAGAAAGTTCCTTTGGATAGCTTATTTCGTCTAACAATTGATACGATGCGAAGTATTCAGTGCATCTCATACCCATACAAACAATAGTGCTTTTGGTATGTGCATGATGATTGTCTCATGTGAAATTACATTATGCTTGCCTAGAGACCATAAAAACTTGTGAACTGTAAATAATACATAAACAAATACATGTGTGTAGTGGTAGAATTGTATGATACACACACACACACACACACATCCTTGTATAACTGTTCTCTGCATGCATACATAGCATTCTGAGTGCTGATGGTCTTGAAGAAATCTGTACCTGAGCATCCACGCTAATGAAGAAATCCCATGTAGTTGCAGAACTTGTCATGCAAAATTTAAAAAGGGGCAGCTCCTCACCCACACGTGTGCATGCAAAAGATAGATCAGAATATATGTGAGTTGTGGAATTTGTCTTTTTGATTGACCAGCCTTCTTCCTCTCCTTCTCTTCTCCATCTTATGTCTCCCGGCAGAACCAGGATTTGGGCATAAGGGAATGGTCATATAAGAGAACTGATTTCAAATACTGACGGCCATAATTTGTTAACCAATTGTACGTATACTTTCTTCCCAATATATGGAGGTCGCTAAAAATGCTGAAGAAATTTTGTATCAAAAATGTGTCTTAACAAATTTCGTAGTTAAAGAAAACCAAGTACCAAATTGGTTATTTAATTGACACTAATTTACATACCACTGTGTAACTGCATTTATAATATTTTTGTACGACCTAAGAAGTTCATCCCCAATACCTTATTTATCTTCACATGCCGGCATGTCACATCATGAACTCCACTACTTTTATTTTTTTAACATGCATGCATGAAAATACTACAGATACTAATTCCCTCAACATGCATACATCCCACTTTATGAACTACACCACTTTTATTTCTCTCAGCATGCATGAGAAATATTACTACTTCATATTTATTTTATAATTATATATAACCAAATACAAAAAACATATGTATTTTCTAATCTTTAGTAGCATATTCAGATTCAAGACAGTCAAATCTCATAAAAATAATATATTGCACCAATTCCCGTGTGTGCCCATCGCAACGCGCGGGGACCAGAAAAAACCGGAACCGAAGACTCGGCCGGTTTTTAAGCACTCCAATGCATTTGCCCTACGTGAGCCTGAAAAATAAAATGTGTTTGACGTGCCATACTAAGCCTGTACAGGAGACCACTTAAAAAAATCATGTACAGGAAACAATTTGAATTGTCGCTGTGCATCAATTATACGTGTCATTCTGGGCTTTATTCAGGCTTGGGCCCGTTTAGCACTTTGTTTGCATCAGAACTCCTCCAACCACCGCCTGCACTACTGGCTCCGTGTCTCTCTCGTTTTCCCCTACAGCGTGCCGCCACCCACCTCTGTAATCCCGCGGCGTACAGGTCGCCGCCGCCCCCTGCCTGCGGAATCGCCGGATCCGCCTCCATTCCCAGCACCAGCAGTGGCACACCGCCCGGCCCTCACGCGGGCCACCTCGTCCCTCTGCTGCATCGACCCGGGACGCCATGGACTGCCGCATCTGTCGCCGACGTGGGCCAAGCTTGCGCGACGCTTCCGGCCCCGATGACGACTGCGTCGTCCGCGCCTCCCTCCTACTCCTCCCCTCTCGTCCGGGAAGCGCATGCCCTCGCCGGCGCCCGCGTCCGACGCATCCTCGATTCCGACAACGATCGCGCCTCCCTCCCCCTGCTTCTCCTCTCGGCCCCATGTGCCCGCGCGAGCGTCCGATGCATCCTGCCCCGATGCCAGGGACGACCGCCAAGCACGCCTCCCTCCTCCCTTGCTGGCTCCTCCTCTCGCCCGGGCAGCGTGCCCCGGCCACCTCACACGCGAGCGCACGCATCCTCCGGCGAGCCTCCCCGTCTTGCTCTCGCCTGCAGCCGCCTCGCCGGACGACCATGGCCTCGCGCCACTGCCCGAGCGCCGCATGAAGAGCTCGCGCTACTCATCCTCAGGCAACTCACAGACATATAAAAACTGATAGAATTTATAACTATAAAAGAGCGAGGTGGGACAATCTCTCTGCCTTAGAATCGAGACTGTAAAATTTTCATTGACACGAAAGGGAGGCCTCGAGTTTGCTCGCTGTTGTTGAAAAAAAATAGAGAGAATGCCCAGCCCATGTGTGGACCGTATGCGAGGCCCATGTATGAAATTCCGAGACAGACTTTTGATTGCGGGTGCATCATGTCAAAAAATTAGTACCACCTCGTATATAATAAAAAATCTCAAAAAATAAAAATATTAATATTGGTGAACGGATTAAAAAATCAGCGAGGCACACCTTGCTTTATTAGTAGGTATAGATATAGATGTTGAAGTCTTGTGTGGGAAAATAAAATATCCTACTGATTTTCTTGTTCTTGATTCCCCACAAGATGACTTATGTTTCATTATCTTTGGTAGACCTTTCTTGAACACAGTTAATTCTAATATAGATTGTAAGAAACAAACGGTTGGTGTTAGCTTTGGTATTGAGTCTCATGAGTTTAATTTTTCCAAGTTTAGTAGAAATATTCATGAAAAAGAATTGCCTAGTAAGGATGAATTAATTGGTCTTGCATCTATTGCTGTGCCACCTACTAATCCCTTAGAACAATATTTGCTAGACCATGAGAATGATTTACATATGTATGAAAGAAATGAAATAGATAAGATTTTCTTTGAACAACGTCCTCTGCTTAAACACAATTTGCCTATTGAAACTCTTGGAGGTCCACCTCCACCTAAAGGTGATCCTTTGTTTGAATTAAAACAATTGCCAGACACTTTGAAATATGCTTATCTTGATGAAAAGAAGATATATCTTGTTATTATCAGTGCTAACCTTTCAGAACATGAAGAAGAAAGATTATTGAAAGTTCTAAGGAAGCACCGGGCTGATATTGGATATACTCTTGATGATTTAAAGGGCATTAGTCCAACTCTATGTCAACACAAAATTAATATGGAATCTGATCCTAAACCCATTGTTGATAACCAACGTCGGTTAAATTCGAAGATGAAAGAGGTGGTAAGAACGGAAATATTAAAACTTCTGGAAGTAGGTATAATCTATCATATAGCTGATAGTAGATGCGCAAGTCCTGTTCATTGTGTCCCTAAGAAAAGGAGGTCATTACTTGTTGTTCCTAATGATAAGAATAAACTCGTATTCCCAAAGAATTGTTACAGCTTATAGAATGATAATTGATTTTAGAAAAATTAAACAAAAGTAATAGAAAAAGATCATACCCTTTGCCTTTATTGATCAAATTGCTTTTGAAAGATTATCTAGCACCACACACTTTTGCTTCCTTGATGGATATTCTGCCTTTTCACAAATACATGTATCTCAACTTGATAACCATGTAATGCACCTGCTACCTTTCAAAGATGTATGATGGCTAATCTCTGACTTCTTTGAAAAGATTGTTGAGGTTTTCATGGATGACTTCACTTGTTATGGGAAGTCTTTGATGAGTCTGTTTAAGCAATCTTATCGATTTTGCAGAGATGGAACAAAAACAAATCTTGTCTTGAATTGGAGAAGTTGCCACTTGTTGGAAATATGCCCTAGAGGCAATAATAAAAGTATTATTATATTTCAATGTTCATGATAAATGTCTTTTATTCATGCTATAACTGTATTATCCGGAAATCGTAATACACGTGTGAATACTTAGACCACAATATGTCCCTGGTGAGCCTCTAGTTGACTAGCTCGTTGTGATCAACAGATAGTCATGGTTTCCTGACTATGGACATTGGATGTCGTTGATAACGGGATCACATCATTAGGAGAATGATGTGATGGACAAGACCCAATCCTAAGCATAGCATAAAAGATCGTGTAGTTCGTTTTGCTAGAGCTTTGCCAATGTCAAGTATCTCTTCCTTCGACCATGAGATCGTGTAACTCCCGGATACCGTAAGAGTGCCTTGGGTGTATCAAACGTCACAACGTAACTGGGTGACTATAAAGGTGCATTACAGGTATCTCCGAAAGTATCTGTTGGGTTGACACGGATCGAGACTGGGATTTGTCACTCCGTATGACGGAGAGGTATCTCTGGGCCCACTCGGTAATGCATCATCATAATGAGCTCAATGTGACCAAGGTGTTGGACACGGGATCATG
Organism: Triticum aestivum; assembly: GCF_018294505.1. NCBI lineage: Eukaryota > Viridiplantae > Streptophyta > Magnoliopsida > Poales > Poaceae > Triticum > Triticum aestivum. The sequence goes on from NC_057797.1 coordinate 621,742,080, forward strand.
CATTACGGTACGAGTAAAGTGACTTGCCGGTAACGAGACTGAACAAGGTATTGGGATACCGACGATCGAGTCTCGGGCAAGTAACGTACCGATTGACAAAGGGAATTGCATACAGGGTTTGATCGAATCCTCGACATCGTGGTTCATCCGATGACAACATCGAGGAGCATGTGGGAGCCATCATGGGTATCCAGATCCCGCTGTTGGTTATTGACCTGAGAGCGTCTCGGTCATGTCTGCATGTCTCCCGAACCCGTAGGGTCTACACACTTAAGGTTCGGTGACGCTAGGGTTATTAGGAAGACTAGTATGTGACTACCGAATGTTGTTCGGAGTCCCGGATGGGATCCTGGACGTCACGAGGAGCTCCGGAAGGGTCCGGAGGTAAAGATTTATATATGGGAAGTTGTCAAACGGGCACCGGGAAGTTTCGGGGTCATACCGGTATTGTACCGGGGCCACCGGAAGGGTTCCGGGGGTCCACCGGGAGGGGCCACCCCTCCCGGGGGGCCACATGGGCTGCGTGGGGCAGGGAGCCAGCCCCTGGTGGGCTGGGCGCACCCCCTCCCTTGGGCCCTTGCGCCTAGGGTTGAGGGGGGAACCCTAGAGGGGGCGCCCCCTTGGCTTGGGGGGCAAGCCACCCTCTCCCCCTCTCCCCTTGGCCGCCGCCCCCCCCTAGATGGGTTCTAGAGGGGCCGGCCCCCTTCTCCCTTCCCCCTATAAATAGAGGGGTGAGGGGAGGGCAGCCGCACCACCCTCCAAGGCGCAGCCCTCCCCTCCCCAACACCTCTCCTCCTCCGTTGTGTGCTTGGCGAAGCCCTGTCGGAGTACTGCCTCTCCACCATCACCACGCCGTCGTGCTGCCGGTGGAGCTGTCTTCCTCAACCTCTCCTTCCCCCTTGCTGGATCAAGAAGGAGGAGACGTCTCCCGTCCCGTACGTGTGTTGAACGCGGAGGTGCTGTCCGTTCAGCACTTGGTCATCGGTGATTCGAATCACGTCGAGTACGACTCCATCATCACCTTGCAAGCTTCCGCACGCGATCTACAAGTGGTATGTAGATGCAAACTCTCTCCCTTGACTCGTTGCTTAGATGAACTCATAGATGGATCTTGGTGAAACCGTAGGAAAAATTTTAATTTTCTGCAACGTTCCCCAACAGTGGCATCATGAGCTAGGTCTATGCGTAGTTCTCTTTGCACGAGTAGAACACAATTTTGTTGTGGGCGTGGATTTTGTCATCTTACTTGCCTCTACTAGTCTTTTCTTGCTCAGCGGTATTGTGGGATGAAGCGGCCCGGACCAACCTTACACGTACGCTTACGTGAGACCGGTTCCACCGACTGACATGCACTAGTTGCATAAGGTGGCTGGCGGGTGTCTGTCTCTCCCACTTTAGTTGGAGCGGAATCGATGAACAGGGCCCTTATGAAGGGTAAATAGAAGTTGACAAAATCACGTTGTGGTGATTCGTAGGTAAGAAAACGTTCTTGCTAGAACCCAATTGCAGCCACGTAAAAGATGCAACAACAATTAGAGGACGTCTAACTTGTTTTTGCAGCGATTGATCATGTGATGTGATATGGCCAGAAGTTGTGATGAATGATGAATTGTGATGTATGAGATCATGTTCTTTGTAATAGGATTCACGACTTGCATGTCGATGAGTATGACAACCGGCAGGAGCCATAGGAGTTGTCTTTATTTTTTGTATGACCTGCGTGTCATTGAATAACGCCATGTAAACTACTTTACTTTATTGCTAAACGTTAGTCATAGAAGTAGAAGTAGTCGTTGGCGTGACAACTTCATGAAGACACGATGATGGAGATCATGGTGTCAAGCCGGTGACAAGATGATCATGGAGCCCCGAAGATGAAGATCAATGGAGCTATATGATATTGGCCATATCATGTCACAACTATATAATTGCATGTGATGTTTATTATGTTTATGCATCTTGTTTACTTAGGACGACGGTAGTAAATAAGATGATCCCTTACAAAAATTTCAAGAAGTGTTCTCCCCTAACTGTGCACCGTTGCTACAGTTCGTCGCTTCTAAGCACCACGTGATGATCGGGTGTGATGGATTCTTACGTTCACATACAACGGGTGTAAGACAGTTTTACACAGCGAAAACACTTAGGGTTAACTTGACGAGCCTAGCATGTGCAGACATGGCCTCGGAACACGGAGACCGAAAGGTCGAACACGAGTCGTATGGAAGATACGATCAACATGAGAATGTTCACCGACGATGACTAGTCCGTCTCACGTGATGATCGGACACGGGCTAGTCGACTCGGATCGTGTAACACTTAGATGACTAGAGGGATGTCTAATCTAAGTGGGAGTTCATAATTTGATTAGAACTTTATTATCATGAACTTAGTCTAAAACCTTTGCAAATATGTCTTGTAGATCAATGGCCAACGCTAATGTCAACATGAACTTCAACGCGTTCCTAGAGAAAACCAAGCTGAAAGATGATGGCAGCAACTATACGGACTGGGTCCGGAACCTGAGGATCATCCTCATAGCTGCCAGGAAACAATATGTCCTAGAAGGACCGCTAGGTGACGCTCCCGTCCCAGAGAACCAAGACATTATGAATGCTTGGCAGTCTCGTGCTGATGATTACTCCCTCGTTCAGTGCGGCATGCTTTACAGCTTAGAACCGGGGCTCCAAAAGCGTTTTGAGCACCACGGAGCATATGAGATGTTCGAAGAGCTGAAACTAGTTTTCCAAGCTCATGCCCGGGTCGAGAGATATGATGTCTCCGACAAGTTCTACAGTTGTAAGATGGAGGAAAACAGTTCTGTCAGTGAGCACATCCTGAAGATGTCTGGGTTGCACAACCGTATGACCCAGCTGAACATTAACCTCCCAGATGAGGCGGTCATTGACAGAATCCTCCAGTCGCTCCCACCAAGCTACAAGAGCTTTGTGATGAACTACAACATGCAGGGGATGGAAAAGACCATTCCTGAAGTGTTCTCGATGCTGAAGTCAGCAGAGGCTGAAATCAAGAAAGAACATCAAGTGTTGATGGTCAATAAGACCACTAAGTTCAAGAAGGGCAAGGGTAAGAAGAACTTCAAGAAGGACGGCAAAGATGTTGCCGCGCCTGGTAAGCCAGTTACCGGGAAGAAGTCAAAGAATGGACCCAAGCCTGAGACTGAGTGCTTTTATTGCAAGGGGAAGGGTCACTGGAAGCGGAACTGCCCCAAATACTTAGCGGATAAGAAGGCCGGCAACACCAAAGGTATATTTGATATACATGTGATTGATGTGTACCTTACCAGTACTCGTAGTAACTCCTGGGTATTTGATACCGGTGCCGTTGCTCATATTTGTAACTCACAGCAGGAGCTGCGGAATAAACGGAGACTGGCGAAGGACGAGGTGACGATGCGCGTCGGGAATGGTTCCAGAGTCGATGTGATCGCCGTCGGCACGCTGCCTCTACATTTACCTACGGGATTAGTTTTGAACCTTAATAATTGTTATTTAGTGCCAAGTTTGAGCATGAACATTGTATCTGGATCTCGTTTAATACGAGATGGCTACTCATTTAAGTCTGAGAATAATGGTTGTTCGATTTATATGAGAGATATGTTTTATGGTCATGCTCCGATGGTCAATGGTTTATTCTTAATGAATCTCGAGCGTAATATTACACATGTTCATAGTGTAGATGCCAAAAGATTTAAAGTTGATAACGATAGTCCCACATACTTGTGGCACTGCCGCCTTGGTCACATTGGTGTCAAGCGCATGAAGAAGCTCCATGCCGATGGACTTTTAGAGTCTCTTGATTATGAATCGTTTGACACGTGCGAACCATGCCTCTTGGGCAAAATGACCAAGACTCCGTTCTCCGGAACAATGGAGCGAGCAACCAACTTGTTGGAAATCATACATACCGATGTGTGCGGTCCAATGAGCGTTGAGGCTCGCGGAGGATATCGTTATGTTCTCACTCTCACTGATGACTTGAGTAGATATGGGTATGTCTACTTAATGAAACACAAGTCTGAGACCTTTGAAAAGTTCAAGGAATTTCAGAATGAGGTAGAGAATCAACGTGACCGAAAGATAAAATTCTTACGATCAGATCGTGGAGGAGAATACTTAAGTCACGAATTTGGTACACACTTAAGGAAATGTGGAATCGTTTCACAACTCACGCCGCCTGGAACACCTCAGCGAAACGGTGTGTCCGAACGTCGTAATCGCACTCTATTGGATATGGTGCGGTCTATGATGTCTCTTACCGATTTACCGCTATCATTTTGGGGATACGCTCTAGAGACAGCTACATTCACTTTAAATAGGGCACCGTCTAAATCCGTTGAGACGACACCGTATGAATTATGGTTTGGAAAGAAACCTAAGCTGTCGTTTCTAAAAGTTTGGGGATGCGATGCTTATGTCAAGAAACTTCAACCTGAAAAGCTCGAACCCAAGTCGGAAAAATGCGTATTCATAGGATACCCTAAGGAAACTGTCGGGTATACCTTCTACTTAAGATCCGAAGGCAAGATCTTTGTTGCCAAGAACGGATGCTTTCTGGAAAAAGAGTTTCTCTCGAAAGAAGTAAGTGGGAGGAAAGTAGAACTCGATGAAGTACTACCTCTTGAACGGGAAAGTGGCGCAGCGCAGGAAACCGTTCCTGTGATGCCCACACCAACTGAAGAGGAAAACAATGATGATGATCAAGGTACTTCGGATCAAGTTACTACTGAACTTCGTAGGTCCACAAGGACACGTTCCGCACCAGAGTGGTACGGCAACCCTGTCCTGGAAATCATGTTGTTAGACAACAATGAACCTTCGAACTATGAAGAAGCGATGGCGGGCCCGGATTCCAACAAATGGCTTGAAGCCATGAAATCCGAGATAGAATCCATGTATGAAAACAAAGTATGGACTTTGACAGACTTGCCCGATGATCGGCGAGCGATAGAAAACAAATGGATTTTTAAGAAGAAGACGGACGCGGATGGTAATGTTACCATCTATAAGGCTCGACTTGTCGCTAAGGGTTATCGACAAGTTCAAGGGATTGACTACGACGAGACTTTCTCTCCCGTAGCGAAGCTGAAGTCCGTCCGAATCATGTTAGCAATTGCCGCATACTATGATTATGAGATATGGCAGATGGACGTCAAAACGGCATTCCTTAACGGACATCTTAAGGAAGAGCTGTATATGATGCAGCCGGAAGGTTTTGTCGATCCTCGGAACGCTAACAAAGTATGCAAGCTCCAGCGATCCATTTATGGACTGGTGCAAGCATCTCGGAGTTGGAACATTCGCTTTGATGAGATGATCAAAGCGTTTGGGTTTATGCAGACTTATGGAGAAGCCTGCGTTTACAAGAAAGTGAGTGGGAGCTCTGTAGCATTTCTCATATTATATGTAGATGACATACTCTTGATGGGAAATAATATAGAATTTCTGGACAGCATTAAGGCCTACTTGAATAAGTGTTTTTCAATGAAGGACCTTGGAGAAGCTGCTTACATATTAGGCATCAAGATCTATAGAGATAGATCGAGACGCCTCATAGGTCTTTCACAAAGCACATACCTTGATAAGATTTTGAAGAGGTTCAAAATGGATCAGTCCAAGAAGGGGTTCTTGCCTATGTTACAAGGTGTGAGACTGAGCTCGGCTCAGTCACCGACCACGGCAAAAGATAAAGAAGAGATGAGTGTCATCCCCTATGCTTCAGCCATAGGATCTATTATGTATGCCATGCTGTGTACCAGACCCGATGTAAACCTTGCCGTAAGTTTGGTAGCAAGATACCAAAGTAATCCCGGCAAGGAACACTGGACAGCGGTCAAGAATATCCTGAAGTACCTGAAAAGGACGAAGGACATGTTTCTCGTTTATGGAGGAGACGAAGAGCTCGTCGTAAAGGGTTACGTCGACGCTAGCTTCGACTCAGATCTGGATGACTCTAAGTCACAAACCGGATACGTGTATATGTTGAATGGTGGAGCAGTAAGCTGGTGCAGCTGCAAGCAGAGCGTCGTGGCGGGATCTACGTGTGAAGCGGAGTACATGGCAGCCTCGGAGGCAGCGCATGAAGCGATTTGGGTGAAGGAGTTCATCACCGACCTAGGAGTCATACCCAATGCGTCGGGGCCGATCAAACTCTTCTGTGACAACACTGGAGCTATTGCCCTCGCCAAGGAGCCCAGGTTTCACAAGAAGACCAGGCACATCAAGCGTCGTTTCAACTCCATCCGTGAAAATGTTCAAGATGGAGACATAGAGATTTGCAAAGTGCACACGGATCTGAATGTCGCAGATCCGCTGACTAAACCTCTCTCGCGTGCAAAACATGATCAACACCAGAACTCTATGGGTGTTCGATTCATCACAATGTAACTAGATTGGTGACTCTAGTGCAAGTGGGAGACTGTTGGAAATATGCCCTAGAGGCAATAATAAAAGTATTATTATATTTCAATGTTCATGATAAATGTCTTTTATTCATGCTATAACTGTATTATCCGGAAATCGTAATACACGTGTGAATACTTAGACCACAATATGTCCCTGGTGAGCCTCTAGTTGACTAGCTCGTTGTGATCAACAGATAGTCATGGTTTCCTGACTATGGACATTGGATGTCGTTGATAACGGGATCACATCATTAGGAGAATGATGTGATGGACAAGACCCAATCCTAAGCATAGCATAAAAGATCGTGTAGTTCGTTTTGCTAGAGCTTTGCCAATGTCAAGTATCTCTTCCTTCGACCATGAGATCGTGTAACTCCCGGATACCGTAAGAGTGCCTTGGGTGTATCAAACGTCACAACGTAACTGGGTGACTATAAAGGTGCATTACAGGTATCTCCGAAAGTATCTGTTGGGTTGACACGGATCGAGACTGGGATTTGTCACTCCGTATGACGGAGAGGTATCTCTGGGCCCACTCGGTAATGCATCATCATAATGAGCTCAATGTGACCAAGGTGTTGGACACGGGATCATGCATTACGGTACGAGTAAAGTGACTTGCCGGTAACGAGACTGAACAAGGTATTGGGATACCGACGATCGAGTCTCGGGCAAGTAACGTACCGATTGACAAAGGGAATTGCATACAGGGTTTGATCGAATCCTCGACATCGTGGTTCATCCGATGACAACATCGAGGAGCATGTGGGAGCCATCATGGGTATCCAGATCCCGCTGTTGGTTATTGACCTGAGAGCGTCTCGGTCATGTCTGCATGTCTCCCGAACCCGTAGGGTCTACACACTTAAGGTTCGGTGACGCTAGGGTTATTAGGAAGACTAGTATGTGACTACCGAATGTTGTTCGGAGTCCCGGATGGGATCCTGGACGTCACGAGGAGCTCCGGAAGGGTCCGGAGGTAAAGATTTATATATGGGAAGTTGTCAAACGGACACCGGGAAGTTTCGGGGTCATACCGGTATTGTACCGGGGCCACCGGAAGGGTTCCGGGGGTCCACCGGGAGGGGCCACCCCTCCCGGGGGGCCACATGGGCTGCGTGGGGCAGGGAGCCAGCCCCTGGTGGGCTGGGCGCACCCCCTCCCTTGGGCCCTTGCGCCTAGGGTTGAGGGGGGAACCCTAGAGGGGGCGCCCCCTTGGCTTGGGGGGCAAGCCACCCTCTCCCCCTCTCCCCTTGGCCGCCGCACCCCCCCTAGATGGGTTCTAGGGGGCCGGCCCCCTTCTCCCTTCCCCCTATAAATAGAGGGGTGAGGGGAGGGCAGCCGCACCACCCTCCAAGGCGCAGCCCTCCCCTCCCCAACACCTCTCCTCCTCCGTTGTGTGCTTGGCGAAGCCCTGTCGGAGTACTGCCTCTCCACCATCACCACGCCGTCATGCTGCCGGTGGAGCTGTCTTCCTCAACCTCTCCTTCCCCTTGCTGGATCAAGAAGGAGGAGACATCTCCCGTCCCGTACGTGTGTTGAACGCGGAGGTGCTGTCCGTTCAGCACTTGGTCATCGGTGATTCGAATCACGTCGAGTACGACTCCGTCATCACCTTGCAAGCTTCCGCACGCGATCTACAAGTGGTATGTAGATGCAAACTCACTCCCTCGACTCGTTGCTTAGATGAACTCATAGATGGATCTTGGTGAAACCGTAGGAAAAATTTTAATTTTCTGCAACGTTCCCCAACACCACTTTATGGTTAATGAAGGCATTGTCTTGGGTCATAAAATTTCTGAAACAAGTATCGAAGTGGATCAAGCTAAGGTTGATGCAATTGATAGAATGCCATGTCCTAAGGACATCAAAGGTATTCGTAGTTTCTTAGGTCATGCTAGTTTCTATAGGAGATTTATCAAAGACTTTTCTAAAATTTCTAGGCCTCTCACTAGTCTCTTGCAAAAGGATATCCCTTTTGTTTTTATGATGATTGTCTTGAAGCCTTTGAAACACTCAAGAAAGCCTTAATTTCTGCACTTATTGTTCAACCACCTGATTGGAACTTGCCTTTTGAAATTACGTGTGATGCTAGTGATTATGATGTTGGTGTTGTTCTAGGGCAAAGAGTTGATAAGAAATTAAATGTTATTCATTATTCTAGTAAAACTCTAGACAATGCTCAAAGAAATTATGCTACTACTGAAAAATAATTCTTAGCAGTGGTGTTTGCTTGTGATAAATTTAGACCTTATATTGTTGATTCCAAAGTAACTATTCACATAGACCAAGCTGCTATTAAATATCTTATGGAAAATAAAAATGCTAAACCTAGACTTATTCATTGGGTTCTCTTGTTACAAGAATTTGATTTACATATCATTGATAGAAAAGGAGCTGAGAACCATGTAGCTGATAACTTTTCTAGGCTTGAAAATGTGCTTGATGACCCACTACCTATTGATGATAGTTTTCCTGATGAGCAGTTAGCTGCAATAAATGTTGCTAATAGTACTCCTTGGTATGCTGAGTATGCTAATTACATTGTTGCTAAATATTTACCTCCTAGCTTTACATACCAACAAAAGAAACAATTCTTCTATGATTTAAGACATTAGTTTTGGGATGACCCACATCTTTATAAAGAAGGAGTAGATTGTATTATTAGACGTTGTGTACCTGAGCATGAAGAGGGACAAATCTTACGGAAATGTCACTCCGAGGCTTATGGAGGGCATCATGCTGGAGATAGAACTGCTCACAAGGTATTGCAGTCTGGATTTTATTGGCGTGCTCTCTTCAAGGATGCCAGTAAGTACGTCTCATCTTGTGATGAATGTCAAAGAATAGGTAATATCGGTAAGTGTCAAGAAATGCCTATGAATTATTCACTTGCTGTTGAACCATTTGATGTTTGGGGATTTGATTACATGGGACCTTTTCCTTCTTCTAATGGGTATACACATATTTTGGTTGATGTTGATTATGTTCCTAAATGGGTAGAAGCTATTCCAACCAATAGTGCTGATCACAACACCTCTATTAAAATGCTTAAGGAAGTTATTTTACCAAGGTTTGGAGTCCCTAGATATTTAATGACTGATGGTGGTTCACACTTTATTCATAGTGCTTTCCGTAAAATGCTTGCCATGTATGATGTTAACCATAGAATTGCATCACCCTATCATCCTCAGTCTAGTGGTCAAGTTGAACTTAGCAATAGAGAAATAAAGTTAATTTTGCAAAAGATGTTGAAAATGCAGTAATTTCAAAAAAAAAATCCTACGCACACGCAAGATCCATCTAGGTGATGCATAGCAACGGGAGGGGAAGAGTGTTGTCCATGTACCCTCGTAGACCGTAAGTCGAAGCGTTATGACAACGCGGTTGATGTAGTCGTATGTCTTCACTATCCGACCGATCCTAGCACCAAAGGTACGGCACCTCTGCGATCTGCGCACGTTCAGCTCGGTGACGTCCCATGAACTCTAGATCTAGCTGAGTGTCGAGGGAGAGCTTCGTCAGCACGGCGACGTGATGACGGTGATGATGAAGTTACCGACGCAGGGCTTCGCTTAAGCACTACAACGATATGACCGATGTGGAAATCTATGGAGGGGGGCACCGCACACGGCTAAACAATCAACTTGTGTGTCTATGGGGTGCCCCCTCCCCCGTATATAAAGGAGTGGAGGAGGGGGAGGGGCGGCCCTCTATGGCGCGCCCAAAGAGGGAAGTCCTACTCCCGGTGGGAGTAGGATTCCCCCTTTCCCTTGTTGGAGTAGGAGAGAAGGAAGGGGAAGAGAGGGAGACGGAAAGGGGGGCCGGCTGCCACCCCAATTCATATTGGGCTTGGGGGGGCATGCCCCCATCTAGGCCGCCTCCTCCTCTCTCCCACTAAGGCCCATACACTCCCCGGGGGGTGCCGGTAACCCCCCGGTACTCCGGTAATTGCCCGAGCTCACCCAGAACCATTCCGATGTCCAACCATAGCCTTCCAATATATCGATCTTTATGTCTCGACCATTTCGATACTCCTCATAATGTCCGTGATCATATCCGAGACTCCGAACTACCTTCGGTACATCAAAACACATAAACTCATAATATCGATCGTCACCGAACGTTAAGTGTGCGGACCTTACGGGATCGAGAACTATGTAGACATGACCGATACTCATCTCCGGTCAATAACCAATAGCATAACCTGGATGCTCATATTGGCTCCTACATATTCTACGAAGACCTTTATCGGTCAAACCGCAGAACAGCATACGTTGTTCCCTTTGTCATCGGTATGTTACTTGCCCGAGATTCGATCATCGGTATCACCATACCTAGTTCAATCTCGTTACCGGCAAGTCTCTTTACTCGTTCCGTAATGCATCATCCCGCAACTAACTCATTATTCACATTGCTTGCAAGGCTTATAGTGATGTGCATTACCGAGAGGGCCCAGAGATACCTCTCCGACAATCGGAGTGACAAATCCTAATCCCGATCTATGCCAACTCAACAAACACCATCGGAGACACCTGTAGAGCATATTTATAATCACCCAGTTACATTGTGACGTTTGATAGAACACTAAGTGTTCCTCTGGTATTTGAGAGTTGCATAATCTCATAGTCATAGGAACATGTATAAGTCATGAAGAAAGCAATAGCAATAAACTAAACAATCATAGTGCTAAGCTAATGGATGGGTCTTGTCCATCACATCATTCTCTAATGATGTGTTCCCGTTCATCAAATGACAAAACATGTCTATGGCTAGGAAACTCAACCATCTTTGATTAACGAGCTAATCTAGTAGAGGCATACTAGGGACACTCTGTTTGTCTATGTATTCACACATGTACTAAGTTTCCGGTTAGTACAATTCTACCGTGAATAATAAACATTTATCATGATGTAAGGAAATATAAATAAGAACTTTATTGTTGCCTCTAGGGCATACTTCCTTCAGTCTCCCACTTGCACTAGAGCCAATAATCTAGTTCACATCATAATGTGATTTAACACCAATAGTTCACATCTTTATGTGATTAGTTCACACCTCCATGTGACTAATACCCAAAGGGTTTACTAGAGTAAATAATCTAGTTCACATCGCTATGTGATTAACACCCAAAGAGTGATCATGGTTTTCCTGTGAGAGAAGTTTAGTCAACGGGTCTGCCACATTCAGATCCGTATGTATTTTGCAAATTTTCTATGTCTACAATGCTCTGCACGGAGCTACTCTAGCTAATCGCTCCCACTTTCAATATGTATCCAGATTGAGACTTAGAGTCATCCGGATTAGTGTCAAAGCTTGCATTGACATAACCCTTTACGACGAACTTTTTGTCACCTCCATAACCGAGAAACATGTCCTTATTCCACTAAGGATAATTTTGACCGTTGTCCAGTGATCCACTCCTGGATCACTATTGTACCCTCTTGCCAAACTCATGGTGAGGTACATAATAGGTCTGGTACACAACATAGCATACTTTATATAACCTATGACTGAGGCATAGGGAATGACTTTTCATTCTCTTTCTATTTTCTGCCGTGTTGGGGTTTTGAGTCTTTACTCAACTTCACACCTTGGAACACAAGCAAGAACTCCTTATTTGACTGTTCCATTTTGAACTACTTCAAAATCTTGTCAAGGTATATACTCATTGAAAAAACTTATCAAGCGTCTTGATATATCTCTATAGATCTTGATGCTCAATATGTAAGCAGCTTCACCGAGGTATTTGTTTGAAAAACTCCTTTCAAACACTCATTTATGCTTTCCAGAAAATTCTACATCATTTCCGGTCAACAATATGTCATTCACATATACTTATCAGAAAGGCTGTAGTGCTTCCACTCACTTTCTTGTAAATACAGTCTTCACCGCAAGTCTGTATAAAACTATATGTTTTGATCAACTTATCAAAGCGTATATTCCAACTCCGAGATGCTTGCACCAGTCCATAGATGGATCGTTGGAGCTTGCACATTTTGTTAGCACCTTTAGGATTGACAAAACCTTCTGGTTGTATCATATACAACTCTTCTTTAATAAATCCAATAAGGAATGCAGTTTTGATATCCATTTGTCAGATTTCATAAAATGTGGCAATTGCTAACATGATTCGGACAGACTTTAAGCATCGATACGAGTCAGAAAATCTCATCGTAGTCAACATCTTGAACTTGACAAAAAACCTTTTTCGACAAGTCAAGCTTTGTAGATAGTAACACTACTATCAGCACCCGTCTTCCTCTTGAAGATCCATTTATTCTCAATGGCTTACTGATCATCGGGAAAGTCCACCAAAGTCCACACTTTGTCCTCATACATGGATTCTATCTCAGATTTCATAGCTTCAAGCCATCTGTCGGAATTTGGTCTCATCATCGCTTCCTCATAGTTCGTAGGTTCATCATGGTCTAGTAACATGACTTCCAGAACAGGATTACCGTACCACTCTGGTGCAAATTGTACTCTGGTTGACCTACGAGGTTTGGTAGTAACTTGATCTGTAGTTTCATGATCATCATCCTTAATTTCCTCACTAATTGGTGTAGGCATCACTAGAACTGATTTCAGTGATGAGCTACTTTCCAATTCAAGAGAAGGTACAATTACCTCATCAAGTTCTACTTTCCTCCCACTCACTTCTTTCGAGAGAACCTCCTTCTCTAGAAAGGATCCACTCTTTATCATCAAAGCTCTTTCCTTTGGATCTGTGATAGAAGGTGTACCCAATAGTTTCTTTTGGGTATCCTATGAAGACACACTTCTTCAATTTGGGTTTGAGCTTATCAGGCTGAAACTTTTTCACATAAGCATCGCAACACCAAACTTTAAGAAACGGCAACTTGGGCTTCTTGCTAAACCAAAGTTCATACGGTGTCGTCTCAACAGATTTTTAGATGGTGCCCTATTTAACGTGAATGCGGCTGTCTCTAATGCATAACCCCAAAATGATAGTGGTAAATCGATAAGAGACATCATAGATCGCACCATATCTAATAAAGTACGGTTAGGATGTTCGGACACACCATTATGTTGTGGTGTTCCAGGTGGCGTGAGCTGCGAAACTATTCCACATTGTTTTAAATGAAGACCAAACTTGTAACTCAAATATTCACCTCCATGATCGGATCGTAGAAACTTTATTTTCTTGTTACGATGATTTTCTACTTCACTATGAAATTCTTTATATTTTTCAAATGTTTCAGACTTATGTTTCATCAAGTAGATATACCTATATCTACTCAAATCATCTGTGAAGGTTAGAAAATAACGATATCCTCTGCGAGCCTCAACACTCATCGGATCACATACATCAGTATGTATTATTTCCAATAAGCCAGTGGCTCGCTCCATTGTTCCGGAGAACGGAGTCTTAGTCATCTTGCCCATGAGGCATGGTTCGCAAGCATTAAGTGATTCATAATCAAGTGATTCCAAAAGCCCATCAGCATGGAGTTTCTTCATGCGCTTTACACCAATATGACCTAAATGACAGTGCCACAAATAGGTTGCACTGTCATTATTAACTTTGCATCTTTTGGCTTCAATATTATGAATATGTGTATCACTATGATCGAGATTCAATAAAGCATTCACCTTGGGTGTATGACCACATAAGGTTTTATTCATGTAAACAGAATAACAATTATTCTTTGACTTAAATGAATAACTGTATTGCAATAAACATGATCCAATCATATTATGCTCAATGCAAACACCAAATAACATTTATTTTAGGTTCAACACTAATCCCGAAGGTAAAGGGAGTGTGTGATGGTGATCTTATCAACCTTGGAATCATTTCCAACACACATCGTCACCTTGCCCTCAACTAGTCTTTGTTTATTTTGCATCTCCCGTTTCGAGTTACTATTCTTAGCAACTGAACCAGTACCAAATACCGAGGGGTTTGCTATAAACATTAGTAAAGTACACATCAATAACATGTATATCAAATATAACATTGTTCACTTTGCCATACTTCTTATCCGCCAAGTATCTAGGGCAGTTCCACTTCCAGTAACCATTTCCTTTGTAGTAGAAGCACTGAGTTTCAGGCTTGGGTCTAGCTTTGGGATTCTTCATAGGAGTGGCAACTTGCTTTCCATTCTTCTTGAAGTTCCCTTTCTTTCCCTTGCCCTTTTACTTGAAACTAGTGGTCTTGTCAAACATTAACACTTTATGCTTTTCTTGATTTCTACCTTCGCCAATTTCAGTATCGTGAAGAGCTCGGGAATCGTTTTCTCCATCCCTTGCATATTATAGTTCATGACGAAGTTCTAGTAACTTGGTGATAGTGACTAGAGAACTCTGTCAATTACTATCTTATCTGGAAGATTAACTCCCACTTGATTCAAGCGATTGTAGTACTTAGACATTCTGAGCACTACTGGTTGAGCTATTCTCCTCCATCTTGTAGGAAAAGTACTTGTCAGAGGTCTCATACCTCTCGACTCGGGCATGAGTCTGAAATACCAATATCAACTCTTGGAACATCTCATATGCTCCATGGTGTTTCAAAACATTTTTGAATTCCCGGTTCTAAGCCATAAAGCATGGTGCACTAAACTATCAAGTAGTCATCTTACTGAGCATGTCAAACGTTCATAACGTCCGCATCTCCTCCTGCAATAGTTCTGTCACCTAGCGGTGCATCAAGGACACAATTCTTCTATGCAGCAATGAGGATAAACCTCAGATCATGGACCTAGTCCACATCATTGTTACTATCATCTTTCAACTTAGTTTTCTCTAGGAACATATCATAAATAAAACGGGGAAGCTATATGCGAGCTATTGATCTACAACATAGATATGAAAATACTATCAGGACTAAGTTCATGATAAATTTAAGTTCAATTTAATCATATTACTTAAGAACTGCATGATCACGTGATCCATATCAACTAAACCATGTCCGATCATCATGTGAGATGGAGTAGTTTTCAATGGTGAACATCACTATGTTGATCATATCTACTATATGATTCACGCTCGACCTTTCAGTCTCAGTGTTCCAAGGCCATATCTGCATATGCTAGGCTCGTCAAGTTTAACCCGAGTATTCTGCATGTGCAAAACTAGCTTGCACCCGTTGTATGTGAACGTAGAGCTTATCACACCCGATCATCATATGGTGTCTCGGCACGACGACCTGTCGCAACGGTGCATACTCAGGAAGAACACTTGTACCTTGAAATTTAGTGAGAGATCATCTTATAATGCTACCGCCACACTAAGCAAAATAAGATGCATAAAAATATAAACATTGCATGTGATCAAATAAGTGATATGATATGGCCATCATCATCTTGTGCCTTTGATCTCCATCTCCAAAGCACCGTCATGATCACCATCGTCACTGGCTTGGCACCTTGATCTTCATCAAAGCATCGTTGTCATCTCGCCAGCTATTGCTTCTATGACTATCGCTACTGCTTAGTGATAAAGTAAAGCAATTACATGGCGATTGCATTTCATACAATAAAGCGACAACCATATGGCTCCTGCCAGTTGCCGATAACTGTGTTACAAAATATGATCATCTCATACAATAAAATTTAGCATCATGTCTTGACCATATCACATCACAACATGCCCTGCAAAAACAAGTTAGACGTCCTCTACTTTATTGTTGCAAGTTTTATGTGGCTGCTACGAGCTTAGCAAGAACCGTTCTTACCTACGCATCAAAAACCACAATGCGGTATAGTGATTGCTTTTTGATCTTGGTTCAGAAACTAGTGGTCTTGTTAATCATCAACACTTGATGCTCTTTCTTGATTTCTACCTTCATCGATTTCATCATCATGAAAAGCTCGGGAATCGTTTTCATCATCCCTTGCATACTATAGTTCATCACGAAGTTCTACTAACTTGGTGATGGTGACTAGAGAATTCTGTCAATCACTATTTTATCTGGAAGATTAACTCCCACTTGATTCAAGCGATTGTAGTACCCAGACAATCTGAACACATGCTCACTGCTTGAGCTATTCTCCTCCATCTTTTAGCTATGGAACTTGTTGGAGACTTCATATCTCTCAACTCGGGTATTTGCTTGAAATATTAACTTCAACTCCTGGAACATCCATATGATCCATGACGTTCAAAACGTCTTTGAAGTCCCGATTCTAAGATGTTAAGCATGGTGCACTAAACTATCAAGTAGTCATCATATTGATCTAGCCAAACGTTCATAACGTCTGTATCTGCTCCTGCAATAGGTCTGTCACCTAGTGGTGCATCAAGGACATAATTCTTCTATGCAGCAATGAGGATAAACCTCAGATCATAGATCCAATCCGCATCATTGCTACTAACATCTTTCAACTTAGTTTTCTCTAGGAACATATCAAAAATAAAACAAGGGAGCTAAACGCGAGCTATTGATATACAACATAGATATGCTAATACTACCAGGACTAAGTTCATGATAAATTTAAGTTCAGTTAATCATATTACTTAAGAACTCCCACTTAGAAAGACATCCCTCTAATCTTCTAAGTGATCACGTGATCCAAATCAACTAAACCATAACCGATCATCACGTGAAATGGAGTAGCTTTCAATGGTGAACATCAATATGTTGATCATATCTACTATATGATTCATGCTCGACCTTTCGGTCTCAGTGTTCCGAGGCCATATCTGCATATGCTAGGCTCGTCAAGTTTAACCTGAGTATTCTGCGTGTGCAAAACTAGCTTGCACCCGTTGTAGATGGACGTACAACTTATCACACCTGATCATCACGTGGTGTCTGGGCACGACGAACTTTGGCAACGGTGCATACTCAGGGGGAACACTTTTATCTTGAAATTAGTGAGAGATCATCTTGTAATGCTACCGTCAATCAAAGCAAGATAAGATGCATAAAAGATAAACATCACATACAATCAATATAAGTGATATGATATGGCCATCATCATCTTGTGCTTGTGATCTCCATCTCTGAAGCACCGTCATGATCACCATCGTCACCGGCGCGACAACTTGATCACCATCGTAGCATCGTTGTCGTCTCGTCAATCTTATGCTTCCACGACTATCGCTACCGCTTAGTGATAAAGTAAAGCATTACAGCACAATTGCATTGCATACAATAAAGCGACAACCATATGGCTCCTGCCAGTTGCCGATAACTCGGTTACAAAACATGATCATCTCATACAATAAAATTTAGCATCATGTCTTGACCATATCACATCACAACATGCCCTGCAAAAACAAGTTAGACGTCCTCTACTTTATTGTTGCAAGTTTTACGTGGCTGCCACGAGCTTAGCAAGAACCGTTCTTACCTACGCATCAAAAACCACAATGCGGTATAGTGATTGCTTTTTGATCTTCAGAAAGAACCCGGTTCATTGAATCTGATTCAACTAAAGTTGGAGAAACAGACACCCACTAGCCACCTATGTGCGAAGCACGTCGGTAGAACCAGTCTCGCATAAGCATACGCGTAATGTCGGTCTGAACCGCTTCATCCAACAATACCGCTGAATCAAGAATCAACTAGTGACGGCAAGCAATATGTATATACCCACGCCCACAACTCCTTTGTGTTCTACTCGTGCATATAACATCTACGCATAGACCTGGCTCGGATGCCACTTTTGCAGAACACAGTAATTTAAAAAAAATCCTACGCACATGCAAGATCCATCTAGGTGATGCATAGCAACGAGAGGGGAAGAGTGTTGTCCACATACCCTCGTAGACCGTAAGCGGAAGCGTTATGACAACGCGGTTGATTTAGTCGTACATCTTAACGATTCGACATTCCTAGCATCGAAGGTACGGCACCTTCGCGATCTGCACACGTTCAGCTCGGTGACGTCCCACGAACTCTAGATCCAGCTGAGTGTCGAGGGAGAGCTTCGTTAGCACGGCGGCGTGATGATGGTGATGATGAAGTTAACGACGCAGAGCTTCGCCTAAGCACTACAACGATATGACCGAGGTGGAACTCTGTGGAGGGTGGCACCGCACATGGCTAAACAATCAACTTGTGTGTCTATGGGGTGCCCCCTGATATGTCTCCAACGTATCTATAATTTTTTTATTGTTCCATGCTATTATATTATCTGTTTTGAATGTTTAATGCGTTTTAATATACATTTTTATATTATTTTTGGGACTAACCTACTAACCAAAGGCCCAGTAAAAATTGTTGTTTTTTGCCTATTTCAGTGTTTCGCAGAAAAGGAATACCAAACAGAATCCAAATGGAATGAAACCTTTGGGAGAGTTATTTTTGAAATAAACGTGATCCATGAGTCTTGGAGTGGACGTCAAGAAAGAAGTGAGGAGGCCATGAGGCAGGAGGGCGCGCCCCCCACCCTCGTGGGCCCCTCGTAGCTCCACCGACGTACTTCTTCCTCCTATATATACCCATATACCCTGAAAACATCCAGGAGCACCATGAAACCCTATTTCCACCACCGCAACCTTATGTGCCAGTGAGATCCCATCTTGGGGCCTTTTTCGGCGCTCCGCCGGAGGGGGAATCGATCACGGAGGGCTTCTACATCAACACCATAGCCTCCCCGATGATGTGTGAGTAGTTAACCACAGACCTTCGGGTCCATAGTTATTAGCTAGATGGATTCTTATCTCTATTTGGATCTCAATACATAGTTCTCCTTGATTCTCTTGGAGATCTATTCAATGTAATTATTTTTGCGGTGTGTTTGTCGACATCCAATGAATTGTGGGTTTATGATCAAGATTATCTATGAACAATATTTGATTCTTCTCTGAATTCCTTTATGTATGATTTAATATCTTTGCAAGTCTCTTCGAATTATCAGTTTGGTTTGGCCTACTAGATTGATCTTTCTTGCAATGGGAGAAGTGTTTAGCTTTGGGTTCAATCTTGCGGTGTCCTTTCCCAGTGACCGCGGGGGCAGCAAGGCACATATTGTATTGTTGCCATCGAGGATAAAAAGATGGGTTTTATATCATATTGCTTGAGTTTATCCCTCTACATCATGTCTTCTTGCCTAATGCGTTACTCTGTTCTTATGAACTTAATACTCTAGATGCATGCTGGACAACGGTCGATGTGTGGAGTAATAGTAGTAGGTGCAGAATCGTTTCGGTCTACTTGTCGCGGATGCGATACCTATATATATGATCATGCCTAGATATTCTCATAACTATGCGATTTTCTATCAATTGCTCGACAGTAATTTGTTAACCCACCGTAGAATTTGCTATCTTGAGAGAAGCCACTAGTGAAACCTATGGCCCCCGGGTCTATATTCCATCATATTATTTTCCGATCTACTTGCTATTTCCATCGTTGTTTATTTTGCAATCCTTATTTTCCAATCTATACAATAAAATACCAAAAATTATTATCTTATTATCTCTATCAGATCTCACTTTCGTAAGTGACGGTGAAGGGATTGACAACCCCTTTGTCGCGTTGGTTGCGAGGTTGTTGTTTGTTTGTGCAGGTACTAGGGACTTGCATGTTATCTCCTACTGGATTGATACATTGGTTCTAAAAACTAAGGGAAATACTTATGCTGCTTTGCGACATCACCCTTTCCTATTCAATGGAAATCAACGCATGCTCATGAGGTAGCAAGAAGGATTTCTGGCGCCGTTGCTGGGGAGGTTGCACCAAGTCAAGTCAAGATTTGATCTCCCGTCAACAACCATTTCTGGCGCCGTTGCCGCGGAGATCTGCACACAAGTCAAGACATACCAAGTACCCATCACAAACTCTTATCCCTCACATTACATTATTTGCCATTTGCCTCTTGTTTTCCTCTCCCCCACTTCACCCTTGCTGTTTTATTCGCCCTCTTTTCCATTCGCCTCTTTTCCGTTTGCCTCTTTTTTCTTGCTTCTTGTGTGTCCGTGTGACGCCCGGATAATTAGGCTACAGCAATCCCACGTTAATGATGCCACATCACCACGGTTACTGTTGTTAATCTCACGTTAGTTCAAAACCGATTCAAATTCAAATTTGAAATTAAGTCAAACAATAAAAGTTTCCAAACATTAAAACTAAAATGCTCTAAACGTGTCAAATAATTCATGAGTAATAATGGTGGAGAAACCACATATTTAAAAACATGTTTAAATGCTCGAAAGTAATTAACACTGTGACTAAAACAATTAAATAAATGACTTTTGAATTTTATAAAATCCTAAACTATTTTATTTGGAAGTAAAGATTTTTATGGCAGAGGCTTAATTTACAACACTCATTTAGGCGCTAATTATTTATCTTAATAGATTTAAAATATTTTGGAAGTTAAAAGAAAAGAAATGAGAAGGAAAAACATAAAAAACAAAAGGAGCCCCCCCTCACTGGGCCTGGGCCCACAGGCCACCGGGCCGCCTGGCCGGCCCAACTGGCTACCCACTCCCCCCATAACCCCCTCCCCGCTAGCCGAAACCCTAGCCCACGACTCCCACTGCCCCTCATGATCCTCGCTCGTCCCTCTCCCCCCCTCCCGATCTGGATCGGGGGGCGCACGCCCGGTTCCAGCGCCGCGCGACGCAGCCCACTCCAACCTCGTTGCCGCCGCACCGCCGCCGCCCGAGCAACCCCTCCCGTCCTCATCCACGCCGGCGCCGCCACGTCCTCGACCTCTTCTTCGTCAGACCTCGCTGAACTGCCTCGGCCCCGCCACTCGCGTCCCACCTCCTCCTCATCGGCGCCCAAGCGCCTCGCCAACCCATTCTCTCCAATGCTGTGAGCGACCCCTCCTCTCCTTTCTGCCCCGCTCGGCGCGCCTCTCTTCGTCGCCGCTAGCACGTCCGCCCGAGCCCTGCCTGCAGTCACCGCGTGCTGGCCACGCCCAGCTCGCACGCGCCCGGCCCTGCGACCACCCGCGCGATGTGCCCGTGCATGCCCCTTGCTCGCCTCCCGCCATCGCTGTTGTTGCTCGCTGCCCGCACGCGCCCACGGCCGCTCGTTGCTCCGGCCACCCGCTGGCCACCATGGCTCCCGTTCCGCTGCTACCGCGCCCGCTCACAGCCGGCCCCGCAGTCGCCGTCCTCGCCGCGCTCGATGCCTGACCCCTCCCCCCCGCCCCCCGCGCGCGCATGCCCCTGCCCCCCTCGATCGACTCCAATCCCAGCTTGTCATCGACCGCCACCATTGCTTGGCCCCGGCTCCGCCTAGACGAGTCGCGACCACCCATCTGCCGCCTCCCCTAGTCGGCTTCGTGGTCGCCGGCTCCTGCGCTGCTAGTCACGCCCGAGGCCAGCGCCTGGGCTCGCCCCATCGGGCGCTCGTGCCCGCGCCCGTGTGCCCGCACGCCCGATCCGCTAGGCCCCTATGGGCCAATGACAAAGGGGCCCCACTGATATGTCTCCAACGTATCTATAATTTTTGATTGTTCCATGCTATTATATTATCTGTTTTGGATGTTAATGGGCTTTATTTTACACTTTTATATTATTTTTGGGACTAACCTACTAACCCAAGGCCCAATGCAAATTGCTGTTTTTTTTCCTATTTCAGTGTTTCGCAGAAAAGGAATATCAAACGGAATGAAACCTTCGGGAGAGTTATTTTTGGAACAAACGTGATCCAGAGGACTTGGAGTAGACATCAAGCAACCAACAAGGTGGCCACGAGGCAGGGGGCGCGCCTACCCCTTGGGCACGCCCTCCCCCCTCGTGGGCCCCTCGTGGCTCCACCGACCTACTTCTTCCTCCTATATATGTTCATATACCCCGAAAACATCCAGGAGCACCACGAAACCATATTTCCACCGCCGCAACCTTCTATACCCAAGAGATCCCATCTTGGGGCCTTTTCCGGAGCTCCGCCGGAGGGGGCATCGATCACGGAGGGCCTCTACATCAACTCCATGGCCCCTCTGATGATGTGTGAGTAGTTTACTTCAGACCTTCAGGTCCATAGCTATTAGCTAGATGGCTTCTTCTCTCTCTTTGTATCTCAATACAAAGTTCTCCTCGATCTTCTTGGAGATCTATTCGATGTAACTCTTTTTGCGGTGTGTTTGTCGAGATCCGATGAATTGTGGGTTTATGATCAAGTCTATCTATGAACAATATTTGATTCTTCTCTGAAATCTTTTGTGTATGATTGGTTATCTTTGCAAGTCTCTTCGAATTATCAGTTTGGTTTGGCCTACTAGATTGATTTTTCTTGCAATGGGAGAAGTGCTTAGCTTTGGGTTCAATCTTGCAGTGCTCGATCCCAGTGACAGAAAGGGAAACGACACGTATTGTATTGTTGCCATCGAGGATAAAAAGATGGGGTTTATCTCATATTGCTTGAGTTTATCCCTCTACATCATGTCATCTTGCCTAATGTGTTACTCTGTTCTTATGAACTTAATACTCTAGATTCATGATGGATAGTGGTCGAGGTGTGGAGTAATAGTAGTAGATGTAGGCAGGAGTCGGTCTACTTGTCACGGACGTGATGCCTATATACATGATCATGCCTAGATATTCTCATAATTATTCGCTTTTCTATCAATTGCTCGACAGTAATTTGTTCACCCACCGTAATACTTATGCTATCTTGCGAGAAGCCACTAGTGAAACCTATGGCCCCGGGTCTATTCTCCATTATATTAATCTCCCGTCATCAAGCTATTTCTATTAACATTTATTTTGCAATCTTTACTTTCAATCTATATCATAAAAATACCAAAAATATTTATCTTATCATTATTATCTCTACCGGATCTCACTCTCGTAAGTGACCGTGAAGGGATTGACAACCCCTTTATCGCGTTGGTTGCGAGGTTCTTATTTGTTTGTGTAGGTACGAGGGACTTGCGTGTAGTCTCCTACTGTATTGATACCTTGGTTCTCAAAAACTGAGGAAAATACTTATGCTACTTTGCTGCATCACCCTTTCCTCTTCAAGGGAAAACCAACGCAGTTCTCAAGAGGTAGCACCCACCCCCAGAACGTTAAAAAAGGGTTAAAAAGAATTAAAAATAAATAAGTAAAAATATTAATTAATTAATTAAGTTAATTAATTAGGTTTAATTAAACTAATTAAAATCTATTACCCTAATAACCTAGTTAGACTAAATTAACTAGTTAGTTAATGTAACAGTCAATGACAGGGGGCCCCACCCCCTGTTGACCAGTCAAACATTGACTGGTCAACTGGGACCCCCTGGCCCACTTGTCAGCCTCTGGTACACTTTAGTGTAGGCAGAGCTGGGTGCACCTAGCATTTAGCGATTTAATTTTGAATTAATAATGATTCCAGAATATTACTAAAACTTGGAAAAACCGTCATAAATAAACGATAGCTCGGATGGAAAAACTTTGTCCATGAAAGTTGCTCAGAACGACGAGACGAATCCAGATACACAGCCAGTTCGTCCGCCACACATCCCTAGCATAGCAAACACGCAACTTTCCCCCTCCGGTTCATATGTCCGAAAACGCGAAACACTGGGAATATGTTCCCGGTTGTTTTCCCCCTTCGCCGGTATCACCTCCTACTGCGCTAGGGCACACCTAGCACTGTTACTTGTCATGTCATGCATTGTTATGCATCTGTTTGCATTGTGTTCATTGTTTCTTCCCCCTCTTCTCTCCGGTAGACTATGAGACTGATGCCACTGCTGGTGCCCCGGTCGACTACACTGTTGACGACCCCTACTTGCCGGAGCCACCAGGCAAGCCCCCCCTTGATCACCAGATATCGTCTATTCTTCTCTCTACTGCTTGCATTAGAGTAGTGTACCATGTTACTGCTTTTCGTTAATCCTATTATGATGCATAGCCTGTCCTTGCTACTACTTTTGTTACCTTGTCCGCAATCCTAAATGCTTAGTATAGGATGCTAGTATTCCATCAGTGGCCCTACTTTGTTGTCCGTCCGTCTGCCATGATGTACTATCGGGCCGTGATCACTCGGGAGGTGATCACGGGTATATACTATATACTTTATACATGATACATGTGGTGACTAAAGTCGGGTCGGCTCGTAGAGTACCCGCGAGTGATTCACGGATTGGGTCCGAAAGGACGTTTGTCCTGACGGCCCTCTGAGTGAACCTTTGTGGCGGAGCGACAGGGTAGGTTGACACCACCTAGGAGAGAGGTGGGCCTGGCCCTAGTCGGCGTCCGTGGTTAATTCAATTAACACGCTTAACGAGATCTGGGTATTTGATCTTAGTCTGGCCACTGGCCTATACGCACTAACCAACTACGTGGGAACAGTTATGGGCACTCGACGTCGTGGTATCAGTCGAAGCCTTCTTGACGTCAGCGACTGAGCGGCGCGCGCCGGATTGGACTGGAACGCCTGCTCTTGTATTAGGGAGGCTAGGTCTGTTT
Organism: Triticum aestivum; assembly: GCF_018294505.1. Taxonomy (NCBI): domain Eukaryota; kingdom Viridiplantae; phylum Streptophyta; class Magnoliopsida; order Poales; family Poaceae; genus Triticum; species Triticum aestivum. Next base: position 621,766,837 of record NC_057797.1, read on the forward strand.
CCGGCCGCCCTCGCAACATGCACGTGTGCAATGGGTGATGGGCCCAGACCCCTGCACCATAGGATTTAGACCGGCGTGCTGACCTCTCTGTTGTGCCTAGGTGGGGCTACGACGTGTTGATCTTCCGAGGTCGGGCATGACCCAGGATAGTGTGTCCGGCCAAAGGGGATCGAGCATGTTGGGAAATGTGGTGCACCCCTGCAGGGAAGTTTATTTATTTGAATTGTCATGTCCCTCGGTAAAAGGATGACCCGGAGTTGTACCTTGACCTTATGACAACTAAAACCGGATACTTAATAAAATACACCCTTCCAAGTGTCAGATACAACCCGGTGATCGCTCTCTCACAGGGCGACAAGGGGTGGATCACCAGGTAGGATTATGCTATGTGATGATACTTGGTTAACTTACCATCTACTCTCTTCTTCTGCTGCAAGAAGGAGGTTGCCAGAAGCGTAGTCTTCGATAGGACTAGCGATCCCCCTCTTATTCCGGCATTCTGCAGTTCAGTCCACATATGCTACCCTTTTCCATTTGATACCAATGCATACATATGTAGTGTAGTTCCTTGCTTGCGAGTACTTTGGATGAGTACTCACGGTTGCTTTGCTCCCCCCGCCTTTTCCCCTTCCTATAACCGATTGTTGCGACCAGACGTTGGAGTCCAAAATCCAGACGCCACCGTCGACAACGACTCCTACTACACTAGAGGTGCCTACTAGTACGTGCAGGCCGCTGACGACGACCAGGAGTAGTTTAGGAGGATCCCAGGCAGGAGGCCTGCGCCTCTTTCGATCTGTATCCCAGTTTGTGCTAGCCATCTTATGGCAACTTGTTTAACTTATGTCTGTACTCAGATATTGTTGCTTCCGCTGACTCGTCTATGATCGAGCTCTTGTATTCGAGCCCTCGAGGCCCCTGGCTTGTAATATGATGCTTGTATGACTTATTTTATTTTTAGAGTTGTGTTGTGATATCTTCACGTGAGTCCTTGATCATGATCGTACACGTTTGTGTGTATGATTAGTGTACGGTCAAATCGGGGGTGTCATAGCCCGTGTGTTAGATTGTTGGTTTTGCTATTATGGCTAGCCCTTCTATCACCGTTTGTACTCCCTATCATGAACTTCTCAATTTTAAACAAAGGGAGGGAGAAAATTTAAAAGATGCTTGGTATAGAATTTGCAATGCTCAGAATAGATCCACTAGGAAGCAATCCACTTCCGTTCTTCTTCGCAATTTTTATGTAGGCATCACCCCTTGGAACAGATATATTCTTGATACCATTACCGGAGGGAATTTCTTGGGTAGCCATACTTTTGATTCTTATAATGCTATGATAGATTTGTTTGGGCCACCACCTCTCTTGGTTAACGGAACTATTTTAACTTTGGAACATGTGATGCAAAGGCTTGAGATTATTGAAAATAAAGTTGCCACTATAGAGTTGATTGAGAATTTGGATAAAAAGATCCACAACAAGATTACCCAATATGGATCTAAGGTAGGAGTTACTCTGAATTTTTTTAAAGAAAAAGAACCCATAGTTAACGAAAAGATAGATCAAGATTCCACAAGAATTGATAAACTTGAGGATATTATTACCAACTTAGGGTCTGCCTTTTCTTCCGTGAAAAATACTCCAAATCCTCCTACTACTAGAGTTTCCAAGTTTATGTATGTGCCTAAAAATAAAGATGAATCTTCTAGTAAGGAAAATGCGGATCTCAAAGCAATAAGTGTTCACCCCAACTTTTTCGCTATCATTAAGGAAACTTTTGGTACAAATCAATTTCTTGATTTCTTGCCTAGGAATTTGATCATTAATAAAAAGAAGGAAACTCCTAAGGGATATAAGTGTTCTACTGAAGAATTGCATACCAAAGATGACAATACTTAGATCTATTCTTGCTTTTATGCCTAGCTAGGGGTGTTAAACGATAGCGCTTGTTGGGAGGCAACCCAATTTTATTTTTGTTTCTTGTTTCTTGTTCCTGTTTAGTAATAAATAATTCATCTAGATTATGTTTAGATGTGGTTTTATGTTTTTAATTAGTGTTTGCGCCAAGTAGAACCTTTGGGAAGACTTGGGGGAAGTGTTTGTGATCGTGCTATAAAAAACAGAAACTTTAGCGCTCACGAGATTTGCTGCCATTTTTACTGGAGAGTGCGATTAGGTTGATTCTTTTTGCAGATGATTAATAGACAAATTCCTCACGTCCACCAATTTGTTTCAGAATTTTGGGGGTTACAGAAGTATTCGAAACCTACAGATTACTAGAGACTGTTCTGTTTTTGACAGATTCTGTTTTTCGTGTGTTGTTTGCTTATTTTGATGAATCTATGGCTAGTATCGGGGGGTATGAACCATAGAGAAGTTGGAATACAGTAGGTTTAACACCAATATAAATAAAGAATGAGTTCATTACAATATAAATAAAAGTGTGATGATCATCATTATTAGAGCATTGTCCCAAGTGAGGAAAGGATGATGGAGACTATGACTCCCCCACAAGTCGGGATGAGATTCCGGACGAAAAAAAAGGAGAAAAAAAGAGGCCATAAAAAAGAGAGGAAAAGGCCCAAATAGAAAAGAGAGATAAAAAGAGAGAAGGGACAATGTCACTATCCTTTTACCACACTTGTGCTTCAAAGTAGCACCATGATCTTCATGATAGAGAGTCTCCTATGTTGTCACTTTCATATACTATTGGGAATTTTACATTATAGAACTTGGCTTGTATATTACAATGATGGGCTTCCTCAAAATGCCCTAGGTCTTCGTGAGCAAGCGAGTTGGTTGCACACCCACTTAGTTTCTTTTGTTGAGCTTTCATACACTTATAGCTCTAGTGCATCGGTTGCATGGCAATCCCTACTCACTCACATTGATATCTATTGATGGGCATCTCCATAGCCCGTTGATATGCTTGGTTGATGTGAGACTATCTTCTCCTTTTTGTCTTCTCCACAACCACCATTCTATTCCACCTATAGTGCTATATCCATGGCTCACCCTCATGTATTGCGTGAAGATTGAAAAAGTTTGAGAACGTCAAAAGTATGAAACAATTGCTTGGCTTGTCATCGGGGTTGTGCATGATTAAATACTTTGTGTGATGAAGATAGAGCATAGCCAGACTATATGATTTTGTAGGGATAACTTTCTTTGGCCATGTTATTTTGAGAAGACATGATTGCTTTGTTAGTATGCTTGAAGTATTATTATTTTTATGTCAATATTAATCTTTTATTCCGAATCTTTCGGATCTGAACATTCATTCCACAATAAAGAAAATTACATAGAGAATTATGCTAGGTAGCATTCCACATCAAATATTCTGTTTTTATCATTTACCTAGTCGAGGACGAGCAGGAATTAAGCTTGGGGATGCTTGATACGTCTCCAACGTATCTATAATTTTTTTATTGCTCCATGGTATAATATTATCTATTTTGGATGTTTAATGGGCTTTAATATACCTTTTATATTATTTTTGGGAATAACCTACTAACCAAAGGCCCAGTGCAAATTGTTGTTTTTTTGCCTATTTCAGTGTTACGCAGAAAAGGAATATCAAACAGAATGAAACCTTCGGGAGAGTTATTTTTGGAACAAACGTGATCCAGGAGACTTGGAGTGGACGTCAAGAAAGAAGCGAGGAGGCCACGAGGCAGGAGGGCGCGGCCCCAACCCTCGTGGGCCCCTCGAAGCTCCATCGGCGTACTTCTTCCTCTTATATATACCCATATACCCTGAAAACATCTAGGAGCACCACGAAACCCTATTTCCACCGCCGCAACCCTCTGTACCCGTGAGATCCCATCTTGGGGCCTTTTCCGGCGCTCCGCCATAGGGGGAATCGATCACGGAGGGCTTCTACATCAACACCATAGCCTCTCCGATGATGTGTGAGTTGTTTACCACAGACCTTCGGTTCCATAGTTATTAGCTAGATGGCTTCTTCTCTCTCTTTGGATCTCAATACAAAGTTCTCCTCGATTCTCTTGGAGATCTATTCGATGTAATTCTTTTTGCGGTGTGTTTGTCGAGATCCGTTGAATTGTGGGTTTATGATCAAGATTATCTATGAATAATATTTGATTCTTCTATGAATTCTTTTATGTATGATTTAATATATTTGCAAGTCTCTTCGAATTATCAGTTTGGTTTGGCCTACTATATTGATCTTTCTTGCAATGGGAGAAGTGTTTAGCTTTGGGTTCAATCTTGCGGTGTCCTTTCCCAGTGACAGCAGGGGCAGTAATGCACGTATTGTATTTTTGCCATAGAGGATAAAAAGATGGGGTTTATATCATATTGCTTGAGTTTATCCCTCTACATCATGTCATCTTGCCTAATGTGTTACTATGTTCTCTTGAACTTAATACTCTAAATGCATGCTGGATAGCGGTCGATGTGTGGAGTAATAGTAGTAGATGCAAAATCTTTTCGGTCTACTTGTCCCGGACGCGATGCCTATATACATGAACATGCCTAGATATTCTCATAACTATGCGCTTTTATATCAATTGCTCGACAGTAATTTGTTCACCCACCATAGAATTTGCTATCTTGAGAGAAGCCACTAGTGAAACCTATGGCCCCCAGGATCTATCTTCCATCATATTATTTTCCTATCTACTTGCTATTTCCATCGCTGTTCATTTTGTAATCTTTATTTTCCAATCTATACATTGAAAATACCAAAAATATTTATCTTATTATCTCTATCAGATCTCACTTTCATAAGTGACCGTGAAGTGATTGACAATCCCTTTATCGCGTTGGTTGCGAGGTTCTTATTTGTTTGTGCGGGTACTAGGGACTTGCGTGTTACCTCCTACTGGATTGATACCTTGGTTCTCAAAACTGAGGGAAATACTTACGCTACTTTGCTGCATCACCCTTTCCTCTTCAAGGGAAAACCAACGCAAGCTCAAGAGGTAGCACCCCCTCCCCCGTATATAAAGGAGTGGAGGAGGGGGAGGGTCGGCCCTCTATGGCGCGCCCAAAGGGGGGAGTCCTACTCCCAGTGGGAGTTGGATTCCCCCTTTCCCTTGTTGGGGTAGGAGAGAAGGAAGTGGGAGAGAGGGAGAAGGAAAGGGGAGCCGGCCCCACCCCAATTCGGATTGGGCTTGGGGGGCGCCCCCACCTAGGTTGCCTCCTCCTCTCTCCCACTAAGGCCCATTGAGGCCCATACACTCCCCGGGGGGTTCCGGTAACCCCCCGGTACTCTGGTAATTGCCCGAACTCACCGGAACCATTCCGATGTCCAAACATAGCCTTCTGATATATCGATCTTTATGTCTCAACCATTTCGAGACTCCTCGTCATGTCCATGATCACATCCGGGATTCCGAACTACCTTCGGTACATCAAAACACATAAACTCATAATACCGATCGTCACCGAACGTTAAGCGTGCAGACCCTACGGGTTCGAGAACTATGTAGACATGACGGAGACTCGTCTCTGGTCAATAACCAATAGCGGAACCTTGATGCTCATATTGGCTCCTACATATTCTACGAAGATCTTTATCGGTCAAACCGCACAACAGCATACGTTGTTCCCTTTGTCATCGGTATGTTACTTGCCCGAGATTCAATCGTCGGTATCACCATACCTAGTTCAATCTTGTTACCGGAAAGTCTCTTTACTCGTTCTGTAATGCATCATCCCGCAACTAACTCATTATTCACATTGCTTGCAAGGCTTATAGTGATGTGCATTACCGAGAGGGCCCAGAGATACCTCTCCGACAATCAGAGTGACAAATCCTAGTCTCGATGTATGCCAACTCAACAAACACCATTGGAGACACCTGTAGAGCATCTTTATAATCACCCAGTTACATTGTGATGTTTGATAGAACACTAAGTGTACCTATGGTATTCGGGAGTTGCAGAATATCATAGTCATAGGAACATGTATAAGTCATGAAGAAAGCAATAGCAATAAACTAAACGATCATAGTGCTAAGCTAACGCATGGGTCTTGTCCATCACATCATTCTCTAATGATGTGATCCCGTTCATCAAATGACAACACATGTCTATGGTGAGGAAACTTAACCATCTTTGATTAACGAGCTAGTCTAGTAGAGGCATACTAGGGACACTCTATTTGTCTATGTATTCACACATGTACTAAGTTTCCGGTTAATACAATTCTAGCATGAATAATAAACATTTATCATGATGTAACGAAATATAAATAACTACTTTATTATTGTCTCTAGGGCATCTTTCCTTCAAAAGACTGTTAATAGGTTCAGGAAGAATTGGTCTAAGAAATTAGATGATGCACTTTGGGCTTATAGAACAACATAAAAAATCCTATGGGTATGTCTCCTTACAAAATGATTTATAGAAAAGGTTGTCATTTGCCTCTTGAGTTAGAACATAAAGCATATTGGGCAGTTAAAGAACTCAATTATGATTTCAAACTTGCTGGTGAAAAGAGGTCATTTGATATAAGCTCATTAGATGAATGGAGAACCCAAGCATATGAAAATGCAAAGTTATTCAAAGAGAAAGTCAAAAGATGGCATGACAAAAGAATCCAAAAGCGTGAGTTTAAAGTCGGAGAATATGTTCTTTTGTACAAGTCTTGTTTTAGATTTTTTGCAGGAAAGCTCCTCTCAAAATGGGAAGGCCCATATGTCATCGAGGAGGTTTACCGGTCTGGAGCTATCAAAATAAATAATTCCAAAGGTACTAACCTGAAGGTTGTCAATGGACAACGAATAAAGCATTATATCTCAGGTACGCCCATTAATGTTGAAAGTAATATTATTCAAACTTTGACATTGGAAGAACAAATAAAAGAGTCCTTCCGGAACACTCCAGAATCGTGAAAATAAGGAGGTACGTGATACGGTAAGTAAAAAGACTCCAAAAAATCCGCAATTTTTTTTCAGTTTTGGAATATTTTAGCATTTTGGAAATAAAGAAACTTCCATGTAGCGTCCCCTGGTGGGCACAAGACATCAGGGCACGCGCCCAGGTGGGTTGTGCCCACCTGGGACACCTTATGTACTTCGTTTTTCTTCCACGTACTTGTCCTCCAAGATAAAAAAAATCTATATATACTTCCTGAACATGTTAACCACCGTATCGCAGAGAAAATCCTCTATTCTCTTTTTCCTTGATGTTCTCTGTCAGATCCCGTCTACCATGGCTGCTTCTAGCTCCTCCAAGGACAAGTTCTTCAAGAACGTCATCAACCCATATTTGCGGGAGGTGGTGTAGCACCCTCAGGTCATTGAGATGCATGAGGGGGTGCTTCACCTTCACGATGTGCCTTGACCCAAGGGGACAGGAACCGTGGAGGCTAGGCTTGAAGTCTTGGAGCAATATGTCTTCCGGTGCAAGGGGATGGTGGAGCGTGGACTCCATGCCAATAACCTCATGATCACGGACCTCTCCCGTGATCTCAAGGTGGATGGCAAGCCCATGAAGGACATTGTCTTCACCTTCAATGAGAAAATCATCTTCCTCCAAAGCCAGATCTATGACCTCCAGAACCAAGTCTTTGAATATGAGGCGAGGTTTATAGTTATGAGTTTGGCTGCTAGTTGCAGGACCCATGAGACTCACTCTTCCTCTTATGATGGTGGACCACTGCCATGGAAATCTGAGGACAAGGCATCTTCTTCATCACCACCACCATCTTCTTCACCACCAAAGGAGAACTGAGTATCGGGCATGGGCACTCCCCTTGGCTTCCGCCAAGCTTGGCGGAGGTGCCCCGGTATCTTATCATCCCACTATCCTTTTGCTTTTACTTATCTTAGTTCGATCTTTTTGCTTTAGATGAAATAAAGTTTAGTTCGATCCTTTCTTCTTTGAGATTTTTCTTAGTGATCTATCCTTGTAATCGTGTGCAAATTATATAATAAAGTTTAGTATGAGTTTTTTCTTTCCTTACTTTCATGTTGCAAATAAAGAAAACAAATAAGAAAGAAAGAAAAAGAGAAAGTAAACAAATAAAAGAAAGGAAATAAATCAATAAGATCATGTACTAACCCTATGGTAGGTGATGGCACCACATAAGGAAAAGTATAAGTAGTAAATTTTATTAGAGATTGACAAACATAGCATTAGTCAATGATGCAACTCATGAAAGAATCAATAAGGGAAGAGAAGATTCACATGTATATATACTATCCTAGAAATCTTTTGTGATTGTGAGCCTCATCAAAATATTATATGCCAAAATTGTAAATGTGAGCCTCATCAAAATATTCACATAGAAGTCATATTGTCATTGATCCTTCAACATGTGGTGCTTTCCCCCTACCTTTGCTAGCCAAAAAATCCGCACTAAATAGAGATACTACTTGTGCATCCAAAAACCCTTAAACCCAAATCTTTTTCAAGTGTCCACCGTACCTACATAGGGATTGAGTAAGATCCCTCAAGTAATTTGTCATCGGTGCAAAAAGGCAATAAAAATTGCTTCTAAATATGCGAGAAAATTTAGTGTAAGAGAAAATTGAGCGTTGTACGAACTTGGATGACAAAGAATAAAAGCGACAGACTGCATAATAAAGGTTGTCATCTTAAGGGGCAATACAACATGACGTTCTCTTGCACTATGGGATTGAGCATGCAAACAAATAAGCGCATGGCAACCTCTGCTTCCCTCTGCGAAGGGCATATCTTTTACTTTTATGTATTTACTTTTATGCAAAGAGTCAAAGTTTTCCTTATATTCCTTTTTATTTTCTCTTTTGGCAAGCATCATGTGGTGAGGAAAGATCTAGGAACATATGTCCAGTTGAATATAGATAGCATGAGTTATTATTGTTGACATCACCCTTGAGGTGAGTATGTTGGAGGCGAAACTATAAGCCCCTATCTTTCTATGTGTCCGGTTGAGACTTTTGCTCATGGGTACGAGGTGAGTGTTAGCAATCATAGAAGACTATACGATGGTTGAGTATGTGGACTTGCTTAAAAGGCTCCAACACATGACTCTTCCTGAAAAGATGATGAATTGTAGTTGCAAAGTTGGCTGAGAACATAGTTTGTTGGTTTTAATAGAGTTTTTGCTATATACTTCGATTATGTGATGAACTGTTACTTATCCATGAGAAGTATATGATGCAAGTTCTATGATAAAATTCCTATGTTTAAATTTGTTGCTGTTAAAATAATCAACATGATGCTTCTATGTCTGTATTCTGTTTTTATCGACACCTGTCTCTCAAAGCATGTGGACATGTTTTTCGATTTTGGTTTTCGCTTGAGGATAAGCGAGGTCTAAGCTTGGGGGAGTTGATACATCCATTTTGCATCATGTTTTATTACTATTATTTATAATGTTCTTATCCATAATAATGCTTTTTGGAGTAATTCTAATGCCTTCTATCTCATAGTTTGCAAGGTACACACAAAGAGGGAGAATTCAGGCAGCTGGAAATCCGGACCTGAAAAAGCTACGTCAGGCTACCTATTTTGCACAACTCCAAATGAGATGAAACTTGACGAAGATTTTTTTTATGAAATATATAAGAAATATTGGAGCCAATAACTACCAGAGGGGGCCACCAGGTGGGCACAACCCACCTGGGTGCGCCAGGCCCACCAGGGCGCCCTGGTGGGTTGTGGCCTCCTCGGCCCACCTCCGGTGCCCATCTTCTGGTACATAAGTCATTTTGAACTAGAAAAAATAAGGAGAAGGCTTTCGGGATGGAGTGCCACCATCTCGAGGCGGAACTTGGGCAGGAGCACTTTTGCCCTTCAGCGGAGCGATTCCGCCGGGGGAACTTCCCTCCCGGAGGGGAAATCATCGTCATGATCATCACCAACAACTCTCCCATCTTGGGGAGGGCAATCTCCACCAACATCTTCAACATCACCATCTCCTCTCAAACCCTAGTTCATCTCTTGTGTTCAATCTTGTTACCGGAACTATAGATTGGTACTTGTGGGTGACTAGTAGTGTTGATTACATCTTGTAGTTGATTACTATATGGTTTATTTGGTGGAAGATTATATGTTCAGATCCATTATGCTATTTAATACCCCTCTGATCATGAGCATGTTTATCGTTTGTAAGTAGTTACCTTTGTTCTTGAGGTCACGGGAGAAATCATGTTGCAAGTAATCATGTGAATTTGATATGTGTTCGATATTTTGATAGTATGTTGATAACCCACAAGTATAGGGGCTCGCAACAGTTTTCGAGGGTAGAGTATTCAACCCAAATTTATTGATTCGACACAAGGGGAGCCAAAGAATATTCTCAAGTATTAGCAGCTGAGTTGTCAATTCAACCACACCTAGAAACTTAATATCTGCAGCAAAGTATTTAGTAGCAAAGTAATATGATAGTAGTGGTAATGGTAGTAAAAGTAATACTTTTGGTTTTATAGTGATTGTAACAGTAGCAACAGAAAAGTAAATAAGCGAAGAACAATGTATGGAAAGCTCGTAGGCATTGGAACGGTGATGGATAATTATGTCGGATGCGATCAATCATGCAACAATTATAATATAGGGTGACACAGAACTAGCTCCAGTTCATCAATGTAATGTAGGCATGTATTCCGAATATAGTCATACGTGCTTATGGAAAAGAACTTGCATGACATCTTTTGTCCTACTCTCCCATGACAGTGGGGTCCTATTGGAAACTAAGGGATATTAAGGCCTCCTTTTAATAGAGTACCGGACCAAAGCATTAACACAAAGTGAATACATGAACTCCTCAAACTACGGTCATCACCGGTAAGTATCCCGATTACTGTCACTTCGGGGTTAACGGATCATAACACATAATAGGTGACTATGGACTTGCAAGATAGGATCAAGAACTCACATATATTCAGGAAAACATAATAGGTTCAGATCTGAAATCATGGCACTCGGGCCCTAGTGACAAGCATTAAGCATAGCAAAGTCATAGCAACATCAATCTCAGAACATAGTGGATACTAGGGATCAAACCCTAACAAAACTAACTCGGTTACATGATAAATCTCATCCAAGCCATCACCGTCCAGCAAGCCTACGATGGAACTACTCACGCACGGCGGTGAGCATCATGGAATTGGTGATGGAGGAAGGTTGATGATGACGATGGCGATGGATTCCCCTCTCCGGAGCCCCGAACGGACTCCATATTAGCCCTCCTGAGAGAGTTTAGGGCTTGGTGGCGGCTCCATATCATAAAACGCGATGAATCCTTCTCCCAGATTTTTCTCTCCCCGAAAGTGAATATATGGAGTCAAGGTGGACGTCGGTGGAGCATCAAGGGGCCCACGAGGCAGGGGGCAGGCCCAGGGGGTAGGCGCACCCCCACCCTCTGGAACCTTTGTGGGCCCCCTGACGTGGATTCTTCTTCTAGTATTTTTTATATATTCCAAAAATAATCTCCGTCGATTTTTCAGTTCATTCCGAGAACTTTTATTTCTGCACAAAAATAACACCATGGCAATTTTGCTAAAAACAGCGTCAGTCCGGGTTAGTTCCATTCAAATCATGCAAGTTAGAGTCCAAAACAAGGGAAAAAGTGTTTGTAAAAGTAGATACGACGGAGACGTATCATCTCCCCCAAACTTAAACCTTTGCTTGTCCTCAAGAATTTCAGTTGATAAACTGAAAGTGATAAAGAAAAACTTTTACAAACTCTGTTTGCTCTTATTGTTGTAAATATATAAAGCCAACATTCAAGTTTTCAGCAAAGATTATGAACTAACCATATTCACAATAACATTTAGGTCTCATGTTTAATCATATCAATGATATAATCAACTAGCGAGCAATAATAATAAATCTCGGATGACAACACTTTCTCAAAACAATCATAATATGATATAACAAGATGGTATCTCGCTAGCCCTTTCTGAGACCACAAAACATAAATGCAGAGCACCTTTAAAGATCAAGGACTGATTACACATTGTAATTCATGGTAAAAGAGATCCAGTCAAGTCATACTCAATGTAAACTAACAGTAATGGATGCAAATGACAGCGACGCTCCCTAACTGGTGATTTTTAATAAGAGGATGATGACTCAACATAAAAGTAAATAGATAGGCCCTTCGCAGAGGGAAGCAGGGATTTGTAGAGGTGCCAGAGCTCGATTTTGAAATAGAGATGAATAATATTTTGAGCGGTATACTTTCATTGTCAACATAACAACCGAGAGATCTCGATATCTTCCATGCTACACACATTATAGGTGGTTCCCAAGCAGAATGTAAAGTTTATACTCCCCCACCACCAACAAGCATCAATCCATGGCTTGCCCGAAACAACGGGTGCCTCCAACTAACAACAATCCTGGGGGAGTTTTGTTTGCAATTATTTTGATTTGATTTGAGCATGGGACTGGGCATCCCGGTGACCAGCCATTTTCTCGTGAGTGAGGAGCGGAGTCCACTCCTCTTGAGAATAACCTACCTAGCATGGAGGATACAAACAGCCCTAGTCGATACATGAGCTATTCGAGCATACAAAACATAATGTTTATTTGAAGGTTTAGAGTTTGGCACATACAAATTTACTTGGAACGGCAGGTAGATACCGTATATAGGAAGGTATGGTGGACTCATATGGAATAACTTTGGGGTTTATGGAATTGGATGCACAAGCAGTATTCCCGCTTAGTACAAGTGAAGGCTAGAAAAAGACTGGGAAGCGACCAGCTAGAGAGCCACAACAGTCATGAACATGCATTAAAATTAATCAACACCGAATGCAAGCATGAGTAGGATATAATGCACTATGAACATAAATATCATAGAGGCTATGTTGATTTTGTTTCAACTACATGCGTGAACATGTTCCAAGTCAAGCCACTCAAATCGTTCAAAGGAGGATACCACCCCATCATACCACATCACAACCATTTTAATAGCATGTTGGCACGAAAGGTAAACCATT